>NW_027150210.1:0-61000 GCF_031143425.1 Pleurodeles waltl | reverse complement strand
ATTTGCAACCTTCCAGGCAGCTATTTTACACATTATGGGTGTTTCAGCTCCAAGGGGGAAAAGTCACTCCTTCTACCCAGGGCTGCGGAGCTCCAAGTAGGGTAAGATTCCAGGTTTTCCCCCTGGATGGAAGTGGAGAAAAAAGAACACTTTACGTGCTTCAAAACGGTACACAAGCACCCTCACAGTGTCAGCACTGGGCCTGCAATGTCCCTGGCCCATTTGCAAGCTCCAGGCAGCTGTTTTCGACATTAGGCTCCAAGGGGGAAAAGTCACTCCTTCTACCCAGGGCTACGGAGCTCCAAGTAGGGTAAGATTCCAGGTTTTCCCCCTGGATGGAAGTGGGGAAAAAAAAGAACACTTTACGTGCTTTAAAACCGCACACAAGCACCCTCACAGTGCAAGCACTGGGCCTGCAATGTCCCTGGCCCATTTGCAACCTCCAGGCAGCTGTTTTCGACATTAGGCTCCAAGGGGGCAAAGTCCCTCCTTCTACCCAGGGCTACGGAGCTCCAAGTAGGGTAAGATTCCAGGTTTTCCCCCTGGATGGAAGTGGGGAAAAAAAGAACATTTTACGTGCTTTAAAACCGCACACAAGCACCCTCACAGTGCAAGCACTGGGCCTGCAATGTCCCTGGCCCATTTGCAACCTCCAGGCAGCTGTTTTCGACATTAGGCTCCAAGGGGGCAAAGTCACTCCTTCTACCCAGGGCTACGGAGCTCCAAGTAGGGTAAGATTCCAGGTTTTCCCCCTGGATGGAAGTGGGAAAAAAAGAACACTTTACGTGCTTTAAAACCGCACACAAGCACCCTCACAGTGCCAGCACTGAGCCTGCAATGTCCCTGGCCCATTTGCAACCTTCCAGGCAGCTATTTTACACATTATGAGTGTTTCAGCTCCAAGGGGGCAAAGTCACTCCTTCTACCCAGGGCTACGGAGCTCCAAGTAGGGTAAGATTCCAGGTTTTCGCCCTGGATGGAAGTGGAAAAAAAAGAACACTTTACGTGCTTCAAAACGGTACACAAGCACCCTCACAGTGTCAGCACTGGGCCTGCAATGTCATTGGCCCATTTGCAAGCTCCAGGCAGCTGTTTTCGACATTAGGCTCCACGGGGGCAAAGTCACTCCTTCTACCCAGGGCTACGGAGCTCCAAGTAGGGTAAGATTCCAGGTTTTCCCCCTGGATGGAAGTGGAAAAAAAAAGAACACTTTACGTGCTTTAAAACCGCACACAAGCACCCTCACAGTGCCAGCAGTGAGCCTGCAATGTCCCTGGCCCATTTGCAACCTTCCAGGCTGCTATTTTACACATTATGAGTGTTTCAGCTCCAAGGGGGCAAAGTCACTCCTTCTACCCAGGGCTACGGAGCTCCAAGTAGGGTTAGATTCCAGGTTTTCCCCCTGGATGGAAGTGGGGGAAAAAAAGAACACTTTACGTGCTTTAAAACCGCACACAAGCACCCTCACAGTGCAAGCACTGGGCCTGCAATGTCCCTGGCCCATTTGCAACCTTCCAGGCTGCTATTTTACACATTATGAGTGTTTCAGCTCCAAGGGGGCAAAGTCACTCCTTCTACCCAGGGCTACGGAGCTCCAAGTAGGGTAAGATTCCAGGTTTTCCCCCTGGATGGAAGTGGAAAAAAAAGAACACTTTACGTGCTTCAAAACGGTACACAAGCACCCTCACAGTGTCAGCACTGGGCCTGCAATGTCCCTGGCCCATTTGCAAGCTCCAGGCAGCTGTTTTCGACATTAGGCTCCAAGGGGGAAAAGTCACTCCTTCTACCCAGGGCTACGGAGCTCCAAGTAGGGTAAGATTCCAGGTTTTCCCCCTGGATGGAAGTGGGGAAAAAAAAGAACACTTTACGTGCTTTAAAACCGCACACAAGCACCCTCACAGTGCAAGCACTGGGCCTGCAATGTCCCTGGCCCATTTGCAACCTCCAGGCAGCTGTTTTCGACATTAGGCTCCAAGGGGGCAAAGTCCCTCCTTCTACCCAGGGCTACGGAGCTCCAAGTAGGGTAATATTCCAGGTTTTCCCCCTGGATGGAAGTGGAAAAAAAAAGAACACTTTACGTGCTTCAAAATGTTACACAAGCACCCTCACAGTGTCAGCGCTGGGCCTGCAATGTCCCTGGGCCATTTGCAACCTTCCAGGCAGCTATTTTACACATTATGGGTGTTTCAGCTCCAAGGGGGCAAAGTCACTCCTTCTACCCAGGGCTACGGAGCTCCAAGTAGGGTAAGATTCCAGGTTTTCCCCCTGGATGGAAGTGGAAAAAAAACAAACACTTTACGTGCTTCAAAACCGTACACAAGCACCCTCACAGTGTCAGCACTGGGCCTGCAATGTCCCTGGGCCATTTGCAACCTTCCAGGCAGCTATTTTACACATTATGAGTGTTTCAGCTCCAAGGGGGCAAAGTCAATCCTTCTACCCAGGGCTGCGGAGCTCCAAGTAGGGTAAGATTCCAGGTTTTACCCCTGGATGGAAGTAGAAAAAAAAAAGAACACTTTACGTGCTTCAAAACTGTACACAAGCACCCTCACAGTGTCAGAACTGGGCATGCAATGTCACTGGCCCATTTGTAACCTTCCAGGCAGCTATTTTACACATTATGGGTGTTTCAGCTCCAAGGGGGCAAAGTCACTCCTTCTACCCAGGGCTACGGAGCTCCAAGTAGGGTAAGATTCCAGGTTTTGCCCCTGGATGGAAGTGGAAAAAAAAGAACACTTTAAGGCCCGTATTTATACTTTTTTTAGAGCCGCATTTGCGCCGCTTTTTGACGGCTAACGGCGCAAACCTACAAAATACAATGGTATTTTGCAAGTTTGCGCCGTTTTTGCGTCAAAAAACGACGCAAATGCGGCGCTAAAAAAAAGTATAAATACGGGCCTAAGTGCTTTAAAACCGCACACAAGCACCCTCACAGTGCCAGCACTGGGCCTGCAATGTCCCTGGCCCATTTGCAACCTCCAGGCAGCTGTTTTCGACATTAGGCTCCAAGGGGGCAAAGTCACTCCTTTTACCCAGGGCTACGGAGCTCCAAGTAGGGTAAGATTCCAGGTTTTCCCCCTGGATGGAAGTGGAAAAAAAGATCATTTTTCGTGCTTCAAAACTGTACACAAGCACCATCACAGTGTCAGCACTGGGCCTGCAATGTCCCTGGGCCATTTGCAACCTTCCAGGCAGCTATTTTACACATTATGGGTGTTTCAGCTCCAAGGGGGAAAAGTCACTCCTTCTACCCAGGGCTGCGGAGCTCCAAGTAGGGTAAGATTCCAGGTTTTCCCCCTGGATGGAAGTGGAGAAAAAAGAACACTTTACGTGCTTCAAAACGGTACACAAGCACCCTCACAGTGTCAGCACTGGGCCTGCAATGTCCCTGGCCCATTTGCAAGCTCCAGGCAGCTGTTTTCGACATTAGGCTCCAAGGGGGAAAAGTCACTCCTTCTACCCAGGGCTACGGAGCTCCAAGTAGGGTAAGATTCCAGGTTTTCCCCCTGGATGGAAGTGGGGAAAAAAAAGAACACTTTACGTGCTTTAAAACCGCACACAAGCACCCTCACAGTGCAAGCACTGGGCCTGCAATGTCCCTGGCCCATTTGCAACCTCCAGGCAGCTGTTTTCGACATTAGGCTCCAAGGGGGCAAAGTCACTCCTTCTACCCAGGGCTACGGAGCTCCAAGTAGGGTAAGATTCCAGGTTTTCCCCCTGGATGGAAGTGGGGAAAAAAAGAACATTTTACGTGCTTTAAAACCGCACACAAGCACCCTCACAGTGCAAGCACTGGGCCTGCAATGTCCCTGGCCCATTTGCAACCTCCAGGCAGCTGTTTTCGACATTAGGCTCCAAGGGGGCAAAGTCACTCCTTCTACCCAGGGCTACGGAGCTCCAAGTAGGGTAAGATTCCAGGTTTTCCCCCTGGATGGAAGTGGGAAAAAAAGAACACTTTACGTGCTTTAAAACCGCACACAAGCACCCTCACAGTGCCAGCACTGAGCCTGCAATGTCCCTGGCCCATTTGCAACCTTCCAGGCAGCTATTTTACACATTATGAGTGTTTCAGCTCCAAGGGGGCAAAGTCACTCCTTCTACCCAGGGCTACGGAGCTCCAAGTAGGGTAAGATTCCAGGTTTTCGCCCTGGATGGAAGTGGAAAAAAAAGAACACTTTACGTGCTTCAAAACGGTACACAAGCACCCTCACAGTGTCAGCACTGGGCCTGCAATGTCCTTGGCCCATTTGCAAGCTCCAGGCAGCTGTTTTCGACATTAGGCTCCACGGGGGCAAAGTCACTCCTTCTACCCAGGGCTACGGAGCTCCAAGTAGGGTAAGATTCCAGGTTTTCCCCCTGGATGGAAGTGGAAAAAAAAAGAACACTTTACGTGCTTTAAAACCGCACACAAGCACCCTCACAGTGCCAGCAGTGAGCCTGCAATGTCCCTGGCCCATTTGCAACCTTCCAGGCTGCTATTTTACACATTATGAGTGTTTCAGCTCCAAGGGGGCAAAGTCACTCCTTCTACCCAGGGCTACGGAGCTCCAAGTAGGGTTAGATTCCAGGTTTTCCCCCTGGATGGAAGTGGGGGAAAAAAAGAACACTTTACGTGCTTTAAAACCGCACACAAGCACCCTCACAGTGCAAGCACTGGGCCTGCAATGTCCCTGGGCCATTTGCAACCTTCCAGGCTGCTATTTTACTCATTATGAGTGTTTCAGCTCCAAGGGGGCAAAGTCACTCCTTCTACCCAGGGCTGCGGAGCTCCAAGTAGGGTAAGATTCCAGGTTTTCCCCCTGGATGGAAGTGGAGTAAAAAGAACACTTTACGTGCTTCAAAACGGTACACAAGCACCCTCACAGCGTCAGCACTGGGCCTGCAATGTCCCTGGCCCATTTGCAACCTCCAGGCAGCTGTTTTCGACATTAGGCTCCAAGGGGGCAAAGTCACTCCTTCTACCCAGGGCTACGGAGCTCCAAGTAGGGTAAGATTCCAGGTTTTCCCCCTGGATGGAAGTGGAGAAAATAGAACACTTTACGTGCTTCAAAACCGTACACAAGCACCCTCACAGTGTCAGCACTGGGCCTGCAATGTCCCTGGGCCATTTGCAACCTTCCAGGCAGCTATTTTACACATTATGAGTGTTTCAGCTCCAAGGGGGAAAAGTCACTCCTTCTACCCAGGGCTACGGAGCTCCAAGTAGGGTAAGATTCCAGGTTTTCCCCCTGGATGGAAGTGGAGAAAATAGAACACTTTACGTGCTTCAAAACCGTACACAAGCACCCTCACAGTGTCAGCACTGGGCCTGCAATGTCCCTGGGCCATTTGCAACCTTCCAGGCAGCTATTTTACACATTATGAGTGTTTCAGCTCCAAGGGGGCAAAGTCAATCCTTCTACCCAGGGCTGCGGAGCTCCAAGTAGGGTAAGATTCCAGGTTTTACCCCTGGATGGAAGTAGAAAAAAAAAAGAACACTTTACGTGCTTCAAAACTGTACACAAGCACCCTCACAGTGTCAGAACTGGGCATGCAATGTCACTGGCCCATTTGTAACCTTCCAGGCAGCTATTTTACACATTATGGGTGTTTCAGCTCCAAGGGGGCAAAGTCACTCCTTCTACCCAGGGCTACGGAGCTCCAAGTAGGGTAAGATTCCAGGTTTTGCCCCTGGATGGAAGTGGAAAAAAAAGAACACTTTAAGGCCCGTATTTATACTTTTTTTAGAGCCGCATTTGCGCCGCTTTTTGACGGCTAACGGCGCAAACCTACAAAATACAATGGTATTTTGCAAGTTTGCGCCGTTTTTGCGTCAAAAAACGACGCAAATGCGGCGCTAAAAAAAAGTATAAATACGGGCCTAAGTGCTTTAAAACCGCACACAAGCACCCTCACAGTGCCAGCACTGGGCCTGCAATGTCCCTGGCCCATTTGCAACCTCCAGGCAGCTGTTTTCGACATTAGGCTCCAAGGGGGCAAAGTCACTCCTTTTACCCAGGGCTACGGAGCTCCAAGTAGGGTAAGATTCCAGGTTTTCCCCCTGGATGGAAGTGGAAAAAAAGATCATTTTTCGTGCTTCAAAACTGTACACAAGCACCATCACAGTGTCAGCACTGGGCCTGCAATGTCCCTGGGCCATTTGCAACCTTCCAGGCAGCTATTTTACACATTATGGGTGTTTCAGCTCCAAGGGGGAAAAGTCACTCCTTCTACCCAGGGCTACGGAGCTCCAAGTAGGGTAAGATTCCAGGTTTTCCCCCTGGATGGAAGTGGAAAAAAAAGAACACTTTACGTGCTTCAAAACGGTACACAAGCACCCTCACAGTGTCAGCACTGGGCCTGCAATGTCCCTGGCCCATTTGCAACCTCCAGGCAGCTGTTTTCGACATTAGGCTCCAAGGGGGCAAAGTCACTCCTTCTACCCAGGGCTACGGAGCTCCAAGTAGGGTAAGATTCCAGGTTTTCCCCCTGGATGGAAGTGGACAAAAAAGAACACTTTACGTGCTTTTAAACTGTACACAAGCACCCTCACAGTGTCAGCACTGGGCCTGCAATGTCACTGGGCCCATTTGCAACCTTCCAGGCAGATATTTTACACATTATGGGTGTTTCAGCTCCAAGGGGGCAAAGTCACTCCTTCTACCCAGGGCTACGGAGCTCCAAGTAGGGTAAGATTCCAGGTTTTCCCCCTGGATGGAAGTGGGAAAAAAAGAATACTTTACGTGCTTTAAAACCGCACACAAGCACCCTCACAGTGCCAGCACTGAGCCTGCAATGTCCCTGGCCCATTTGCGACCTTCCAGGCTTCTATTTTACACATTATGAGTGTTTCAGCTCCAAGGGGGCAAAGTCACTCCTTCTACCCAGGGCTACGGAGCTCCAAGTAGGGTAAGATTCCAGGTTTTCCCCCTGGATGGAAGTGGAGAAAATAGAACACTTTACGTGCTTCAAAACCGTACACAAGCACCCTCACAGTGTCAGCACTGGGCCTGCAATGTCCCTGGGCCATTTGCAACCTTCCAGGCAGCTATTTTACACATTATGAGTGTTTCAGCTCCAAGGGGGAAAAGTCACTCCTTCTACCCAGGGCTACGGAGCTCCAAGTAGGGTAAGATTCCAGGTTTTCCCCCTGGATGGAAGTGGAGAAAATAGAACACTTTACGTGCTTCAAAACCGTACACAAGCACCCTCACAGTGTCAGCACTGGGCCTGCAATGTCCCTGGGCCATTTGCAACCTTCCAGGCAGCTATTTTACACATTATGAGTGTTTCAGCTCCAAGGGGGCAAAGTCAATCCTTCTACCCAGGGCTGCGGAGCTCCAAGTAGGGTAAGATTCCAGGTTTTACCCCTGGATGGAAGTAGAAAAAAAAAAGAACACTTTACGTGCTTCAAAACTGTACACAAGCACCCTCACAGTGTCAGAACTGGGCATGCAATGTCACTGGCCCATTTGTAACCTTCCAGGCAGCTATTTTACACATTATGGGTGTTTCAGCTCCAAGGGGGCAAAGTCACTCCTTCTACCCAGGGCTACGGAGCTCCAAGTAGGGTAAGATTCCAGGTTTTGCCCCTGGATGGAAGTGGAAAAAAAAGAACACTTTAAGGCCCGTATTTATACTTTTTTTAGAGCCGCATTTGCGCCGCTTTTTGACGGCTAACGGCGCAAACCTACAAAATACAATGGTATTTTGCAAGTTTGCGCCGTTTTTGCGTCAAAAAACGACGCAAATGCGGCGCTAAAAAAAAGTATAAATACGGGCCTAAGTGCTTTAAAACCGCACACAAGCACCCTCACAGTGCCAGCACTGGGCCTGCAATGTCCCTGGCCCATTTGCAACCTCCAGGCAGCTGTTTTCGACATTAGGCTCCAAGGGGGCAAAGTCACTCCTTTTACCCAGGGCTACGGAGCTCCAAGTAGGGTAAGATTCCAGGTTTTCCCCCTGGATGGAAGTGGAGAAAATAGAACACTTTACGTGCTTCAAACTGTACACAAGCACCCTCACAGTGTCAGCACTGGGCCTGCAATGTCCCTGGCCCATTTGCAACCTTCCAGGCTGCTATTTTACACATTATGGGTGTTTCACCTCCAAGGGGGGCAAAGTCACTCCTTCTACCCAGGGCTACGGAGCTCCAAGTAGGGTAAGATTCCAGGTTTTCCCCCTGGATGGAAGTGGAGAAAAAAGAACACTTTACGTGCTTCATAACTGTACACAAGCACCCTCACAGTGTCAGCACTGGGCCTGCAATGTCCCTGGGCCATTTGCAACCTTCCAGGCAGCTATTTTACACATTATGGGTGTTTCAGCTCCAAGGGGGCAAAGTCACTCCTTCTACCCAGGGCTACGGAGCTCCAAGTAGGGTTAGATTCCAGGTTTTCCCCCTGGATGGAAGTGGAAAAAAAAGAACACTTTACGTGCTTCAAAACTGTACACAAGCACCCTCACAGTGTCAGCACTGGGCCTGCAATGTCCCTGGCCCATTTGCAACCTCCAGGCAGCTGTTTTCGACATTAGGCTCCAAGGGGGCAAAGTCACTCCTTCTACCCAGGGCTACGGAGCTCCAAGTAGGGTAAGATTCCAGGTTTTCCCCCTGGATGGAAGTGGGAAAAAAAAGAACACTTTACGTGCTTTAACACCGCACACAAGCACCCTCACAGTGCAAGCACTGGGCCTGCAATGTCCCTGGCCCATTTGCAACCTCCAGGCAGCTGTTTTCGACATTAGGCTCCAAGGGGGAAAAGTCACTCCTTCTACACAGGGCTACGGAGCTCCAAGTAGGGTAAGATTCCAGGTTTTCCCCCTAGATGGAAGTGGAAAAAAAGATCATTTTTCGTGCTTCAAAACTGTACACAAGCACCATCACAGTGTCAGCACTGGGCCTGCAATGTCCCTGGGCCATTTGCAACCTTCCAGGCAGCTATTTTACACATTATGGGTGTTTCAGCTCCAAGGGGGAAAAGTCACTCCTTCTACCCAGGGCTGCGGAGCTCCAAGTAGGGTAAGATTCCAGGTTTTCCCCCTTGATGGAAGTGGAAAAAAAAGAACATGTTACGTGCTTCAAAACTGTACACAAGCACCCTCACAGTGTCAGCACTGGGCCTGCAATGTCCCTGGGCCATTTGCAACCTTCCAGGCAGCTATTTTACACATTATGAGTGTTTCAGCTCCAAGGGGGCAAAGTCACTCCTTCTACCCAGGGCTGCGGAGCTCCAAGTAGGGTAAGATTCCAGGTGTTCCCCCTGGATGGAATTGAAAAAAAAAGAACACTTTACGTGCTTCAAAACTGTACACAAGCACCCTTACAGTGTCAGCACTGGGCCTGCAATGTCCCTGGGCCATTTGCTACCTTCCAGGCAGCTATTTTACACATTATGGGTGTTTCAGCTCCAAGGGGGCAAAGTCACTCCTTCTACCCAGGGCTACGGAGCTCCAAGTAGGGTAAGATTCCAGGTTTTGCCCCTGGATGGAAGTGGAAAAAAAAGAACACTTTAAGGCCCGTATTTATACTTTTTTTAGCGCCGCATTTGCGCCGCTTTTTGACGGCTAACGGCGCAAACCTACAAAATACAATGGTATTTTGCAAGTTTGCGCCGTTTTTGCGTCAAAAAACGACGCAAATGCGGCGCTAAAAAAAGTATAAATACGGGCCTAAGTGCTTTAAAACCGCACACAAGCACCCTCACAGTGCCAGCAGTGAGCCTGCAATGTCCCTGGCCCATTTGCAACCTTCCAGGCAGCTATTTTACACATTATGGGTGTTTCAGCTCCCAGGGGGCAAAGTCACTCCTTCTACCCAGGGCTACGGAGCTCCAAGTAGGGTAAGATTCCAGGTTTTCCCCCTGGATGGAAGTGGAAAAAAAAGAACACTTTACGTGCTTCAAAACGGTACACAAGCACCCTCACAGTGTCAGCACTGGGCCTGCAATGTCCCTGGCCCATTTGCAAGCTCCAGGCAGCTGTTTTCGACATTAGGCTCCAAGGGGGAAAAGTCACTCCTTCTACCCAGGGCTACGGAGCTCCAAGTAGGGTAAGATTCCAGGTTTTCCCCCTGGATGGAAGTGGGGGAAAAAAGAACATTTTACGTGCTTTAAAACCGCACACAAGCGCCCTCACAGTGCAAGCACTGGGCCTGCAATGTCCCTGGCCCATTTGCAACCTCCAGGCAGCTGTTTTCGACATTAGGCTCCAAGGGGGCAAAGTCACTCCTTCTTCCCAGGGCTACGGAGCTCCAAGTAGGGTAAGATTCCAGGTTTTCCCCCTGGATGGAAGTGGACAAAAAAGAACACTTTACGTGCTTTTAAACTGTACACAAGCACCCTCACAGTGCCAGCAGTGAGCCTGCAATGTCCCTGGCCCATTTGCAACCTTCCAGGCTGCTATTTTACACATTATGAGTGTTTCAGCTCCAAGGGGGAAAAGTCACTCCTTCTACCCAGGGCTACGGAGCTCCAAGTAGGGTAAGATTCCAGGTTTTCCCCCTGGATGGAAGTGGGGAAAAAAAGAACATTTTACGTGCTTTAAAACCGCACACAAGCACCCTCACAGTGCAAGCACTGGGCCTGCAATGTCCCTGGCCCATTTGCAACCTTCCAGGCTGCTATTTTACACATTATGAGTGTTTCAGCTCCAAGGGGGAAAAGTCACTCCTTCTACCCAGGGCTACGGAGCTCCAAGTAGGGTTAGATTCCAGGTTTTCCCCCTGGATGGAAGTGGGGAAAAAAAGAACATTTTACGTGCTTTAAAACCGCACACAAGCACCCTCACAGTGCAAGCACTGGGCCTGCAATGTCCCTGGCCCATTTGCAACCTCCAGGCAGCTGTTTTCGACATTAGGCTCCAAGGGGGCAAAGTCACTCCTTCTACCCAGGGCTACGGAGCTCCAAGTAGGGTAAGATTCCAGGTTTTCCCCCTGGATGGAAGTGGAGAAAAAAGAACACTTTACGTGCTTCAAAACTGTACACAAGCACCCTCACAGTGTCAGCACTGGGCCTGCAATGTCCCTGGGCCATTTGCTACCTTCCAGGCAGCTATTTTACACATTATGGGTGTTTCAGCTCCAAGGGGGCAAAGTCACTCCTTCTACCCAGGGCTACGGAGCTCCAAGTAGGGTAAGATTCCAGGTTTTCCCCCTGGATGGAAGTGGAGAAAAAAGAACACTTTACGTGCTTCAAAACGGTACACAAGCACCCTCACAGTGTCAGCACTGGGCCTGCAATGTCCCTGGCCCATTTGCAACCTCCAGGCAGCTGTTTTCGACATTAGGCTCCAAGGGGGAAAAGTCACTCCTTCTACCCAGGGCTACGGAGCTCCAAGTAGGGTAAGATTCCAGGTTTTCCCCCTGGATGGAAGTGGAGAAAAAAGAACACTTTACGTGCTTCAAAACTGTACACAAGCACCCTCACAGTGTCAGCACTGGGCCTGCAATGTCCCTGGGCCATTTGCTACCTTCCAGGCAGCTATTTTACACATTATGGGTGTTTCAGCTCCAAGGGGGCAAAGTCACTCCTTCTACCCAGGGCTACGGAGCTCCAAGTAGGGTAAGATTCCAGGTTTTCCCCCTGGATGGAAGTGGAGAAAAAAGAACACTTTACGTGCTTTTAAACTGTACACAAGCACCCTCACAGTGCCAGCAGTGAGCCTGCAATGTCCCTGGCCCATTTGCAACCTTCCAGGCTGCTATTTTACACATTATGAGTGTTTCAGCTCCAAGGGGGCAAAGTCACTCCTTCTACCCAGGGCTACGGAGCTCCAAGTCGGGTAAGATTCCAGGTTTTCCCCCTGGATGGAAGTGGGGAAAAAAAAGAACACTTTACGTGCTTTAAAACAGCACACAAGCACCCTCACAGTGCCAGCACTGGGCCTGCAATGTCCCTGGCCCATTTGCAACCTTCCAGGCAGCTATTTTACACATTATGGGTGTTTCAGCTCCAAGGGGGAAAAGTCACTCCTTCTACCCAGGGCTGCGGAGCTCCAAGTAGGGTAAGATTCCAGGTTTTCCCCCTGGATGGAAGTGGAGTAAAAAGAACACTTTACGTGCTTCAAAACGGTACACAAGCACCCTCACAGCGTCAGCACTGGGCCTGCAATGTCCCTGGCCCATTTGCAACCTCCAGCCAGCTGTTTTCGACATTAGGCTCCAAGGGGGCAAAGTCACTCCTTCTACCCAGGGCTACGGAGCTCCAAGTAGGGTAAGATTCCAGGTTTTCCCCCTGGATGGAAGTGGAGAAAATAGAACACTTTACGTGCTTCAAAACCGTACACAAGCACCCTCACAGTGTCAGCACTGGGCCTGCAATGTCCCTGGGCCATTTGCAACCTTCCAGGCAGCTATTTTACACATTATGAGTGTTTCAGCTCCAAGGGGGAAAAGTCACTCCTTCTACCCAGGGCTACGGAGCTCCAAGTAGGGTAAGATTCCAGGTTTTCCCCCTGGATGGAAGTGGAGAAAATAGAACACTTTACGTGCTTCAAAACCGTACACAAGCACCCTCACAGTGTCAGCACTGGGCCTGCAATGTCCCTGGGCCATTTGCAACCTTCCAGGCAGCTATTTTACACATTATGAGTGTTTCAGCTCCAAGGGGGCAAAGTCAATCCTTCTACCCAGGGCTGCGGAGCTCCAAGTAGGGTAAGATTCCAGGTTTTACCCCTGGATGGAAGTAGAAAAAAAAAAGAACACTTTACGTGCTTCAAAACTGTACACAAGCACCCTCACAGTGTCAGAACTGGGCATGCAATGTCACTGGCCCATTTGTAACCTTCCAGGCAGCTATTTTACACATTATGGGTGTTTCAGCTCCAAGGGGGCAAAGTCACTCCTTCTACCCAGGGCTACGGAGCTCCAAGTAGGGTAAGATTCCAGGTTTTGCCCCTGGATGGAAGTGGAAAAAAAAGAACACTTTAAGGCCCGTATTTATACTTTTTTTAGAGCCGCATTTGCGCCGCTTTTTGACGGCTAACGGCGCAAACCTACAAAATACAATGGTATTTTGCAAGTTTGCGCCGTTTTTGCGTCAAAAAACGACGCAAATGCGGCGCTAAAAAAAAGTATAAATACGGGCCTAAGTGCTTTAAAACCGCACACAAGCACCCTCACAGTGCCAGCACTGGGCCTGCAATGTCCCTGGCCCATTTGCAACCTCCAGGCAGCTGTTTTCGACATTAGGCTCCAAGGGGGAAAAGTCACTCCTTCTACCCAGGGCTACGGAGCTCCAAGTAGGGTAAGATTCCAGGTTTTCCCCCTAGATGGAAGTGGAAAAAAAGATCATTTTTCGTGCTTCAAAACTGTACACAAGCACCATCACAGTGTCAGCACTGGGCCTGCAATGTCCCTGGGCCATTTGCAACCTTCCAGGCAGCTATTTTACACATTATGGGTGTTTCAGCTCCAAGGGGGAAAAGTCACTCCTTCTACCCAGGGCTGCGGAGCTCCAAGTAGGGTAAGATTCCAGGTTTTCCCCCTGGATGGAAGTGGAGAAAAAAGAACACTTTACGTGCTTCAAAACGGTACACAAGCACCCTCACAGTGTCAGCACTGGGCCTGCAATGTCCCTGGCCCATTTGCAAGCTCCAGGCAGCTGTTTTCGACATTAGGCTCCAAGGGGGAAAAGTCACTCCTTCTACCCAGGGCTACGGAGCTCCAAGTAGGGTAAGATTCCAGGTTTTCCCCCTGGATGGAAGTGGGGAAAAAAAAGAACACTTTACGTGCTTTAAAACCGCACACAAGCACCCTCACAGTGCAAGCACTGGGCCTGCAATGTCCCTGGCCCATTTGCAACCTCCAGGCAGCTGTTTTCGACATTAGGCTCCAAGGGGGCAAAGTCCCTCCTTCTACCCAGGGCTACGGAGCTCCAAGTAGGGTAAGATTCCAGGTTTTCCCCCTGGATGGAAGTGGGGAAAAAAAGAACATTTTACGTGCTTTAAAACCGCACACAAGCACCCTCACAGTGCAAGCACTGGGCCTGCAATGTCCCTGGCCCATTTGCAACCTCCAGGCAGCTGTTTTCGACATTAGGCTCCAAGGGGGCAAAGTCACTCCTTCTACCCAGGGCTACGGAGCTCCAAGTAGGGTAAGATTCCAGGTTTTCCCCCTGGATGGAAGTGGGAAAAAAAGAACACTTTACGTGCTTTAAAACCGCACACAAGCACCCTCACAGTGCCAGCACTGAGCCTGCAATGTCCCTGGCCCATTTGCAACCTTCCAGGCAGCTATTTTACACATTATGAGTGTTTCAGCTCCAAGGGGGCAAAGTCACTCCTTCTACCCAGGGCTACGGAGCTCCAAGTAGGGTAAGATTCCAGGTTTTCGCCCTGGATGGAAGTGGAAAAAAAAGAACACTTTACGTGCTTCAAAACGGTACACAAGCACCCTCACAGTGTCAGCACTGGGCCTGCAATGTCATTGGCCCATTTGCAAGCTCCAGGCAGCTGTTTTCGACATTAGGCTCCACGGGGGCAAAGTCACTCCTTCTACCCAGGGCTACGGAGCTCCAAGTAGGGTAAGATTCCAGGTTTTCCCCCTGGATGGAAGTGGAAAAAAAAAGAACACTTTACGTGCTTTAAAACCGCACACAAGCACCCTCACAGTGCCAGCAGTGAGCCTGCAATGTCCCTGGCCCATTTGCAACCTTCCAGGCTGCTATTTTACACATTATGAGTGTTTCAGCTCCAAGGGGGCAAAGTCACTCCTTCTACCCAGGGCTACGGAGCTCCAAGTAGGGTTAGATTCCAGGTTTTCCCCCTGGATGGAAGTGGGGGAAAAAAAGAACACTTTACGTGCTTTAAAACCGCACACAAGCACCCTCACAGTGCAAGCACTGGGCCTGCAATGTCCCTGGCCCATTTGCAACCTTCCAGGCTGCTATTTTACACATTATGAGTGTTTCAGCTCCAAGGGGGCAAAGTCACTCCTTCTACCCAGGGCTACGGAGCTCCAAGTAGGGTAAGATTCCAGGTTTTCCCCCTGGATGGAAGTGGAAAAAAAAGAACACTTTACGTGCTTCAAAACGGTACACAAGCACCCTCACAGTGTCAGCACTGGGCCTGCAATGTCCCTGGCCCATTTGCAAGCTCCAGGCAGCTGTTTTCGACATTAGGCTCCAAGGGGGAAAAGTCACTCCTTCTACCCAGGGCTACGGAGCTCCAAGTAGGGTAAGATTCCAGGTTTTCCCCCTGGATGGAAGTGGGGAAAAAAAAGAACACTTTACGTGCTTTAAAACCGCACACAAGCACCCTCACAGTGCAAGCACTGGGCCTGCAATGTCCCTGGCCCATTTGCAACCTCCAGGCAGCTGTTTTCGACATTAGGCTCCAAGGGGGCAAAGTCCCTCCTTCTACCCAGGGCTACGGAGCTCCAAGTAGGGTAATATTCCAGGTTTTCCCCCTGGATGGAAGTGGAAAAAAAAAGAACACTTTACGTGCTTCAAAATGTTACACAAGCACCCTCACAGTGTCAGCGCTGGGCCTGCAATGTCCCTGGGCCATTTGCAACCTTCCAGGCAGCTATTTTACACATTATGGGTGTTTCAGCTCCAAGGGGGCAAAGTCACTCCTTCTACCCAGGGCTACGGAGCTCCAAGTAGGGTAAGATTCCAGGTTTTCCCCCTGGATGGAAGTGGAAAAAAAACAAACACTTTACGTGCTTCAAAACCGTACACAAGCACCCTCACAGTGTCAGCACTGGGCCTGCAATGTCCCTGGGCCATTTGCAACCTTCCAGGCAGCTATTTTACACATTATGAGTGTTTCAGCTCCAAGGGGGCAAAGTCAATCCTTCTACCCAGGGCTGCGGAGCTCCAAGTAGGGTAAGATTCCAGGTTTTACCCCTGGATGGAAGTAGAAAAAAAAAAGAACACTTTACGTGCTTCAAAACTGTACACAAGCACCCTCACAGTGTCAGAACTGGGCATGCAATGTCACTGGCCCATTTGTAACCTTCCAGGCAGCTATTTTACACATTATGGGTGTTTCAGCTCCAAGGGGGCAAAGTCACTCCTTCTACCCAGGGCTACGGAGCTCCAAGTAGGGTAAGATTCCAGGTTTTGCCCCTGGATGGAAGTGGAAAAAAAAGAACACTTTAAGGCCCGTATTTATACTTTTTTTAGAGCCGCATTTGCGCCGCTTTTTGACGGCTAACGGCGCAAACCTACAAAATACAATGGTATTTTGCAAGTTTGCGCCGTTTTTGCGTCAAAAAACGACGCAAATGCGGCGCTAAAAAAAAGTATAAATACGGGCCTAAGTGCTTTAAAACCGCACACAAGCACCCTCACAGTGCCAGCACTGGGCCTGCAATGTCCCTGGCCCATTTGCAACCTCCAGGCAGCTGTTTTCGACATTAGGCTCCAAGGGGGCAAAGTCACTCCTTTTACCCAGGGCTACGGAGCTCCAAGTAGGGTAAGATTCCAGGTTTTCCCCCTGGATGGAAGTGGAAAAAAAGATCATTTTTCGTGCTTCAAAACTGTACACAAGCACCATCACAGTGTCAGCACTGGGCCTGCAATGTCCCTGGGCCATTTGCAACCTTCCAGGCAGCTATTTTACACATTATGGGTGTTTCAGCTCCAAGGGGGAAAAGTCACTCCTTCTACCCAGGGCTGCGGAGCTCCAAGTAGGGTAAGATTCCAGGTTTTCCCCCTGGATGGAAGTGGAGAAAAAAGAACACTTTACGTGCTTCAAAACGGTACACAAGCACCCTCACAGTGTCAGCACTGGGCCTGCAATGTCCCTGGCCCATTTGCAAGCTCCAGGCAGCTGTTTTCGACATTAGGCTCCAAGGGGGAAAAGTCACTCCTTCTACCCAGGGCTACGGAGCTCCAAGTAGGGTAAGATTCCAGGTTTTCCCCCTGGATGGAAGTGGGGAAAAAAAAGAACACTTTACGTGCTTTAAAACCGCACACAAGCACCCTCACAGTGCAAGCACTGGGCCTGCAATGTCCCTGGCCCATTTGCAACCTCCAGGCAGCTGTTTTCGACATTAGGCTCCAAGGGGGCAAAGTCACTCCTTCTACCCAGGGCTACGGAGCTCCAAGTAGGGTAAGATTCCAGGTTTTCCCCCTGGATGGAAGTGGGGAAAAAAAGAACATTTTACGTGCTTTAAAACCGCACACAAGCACCCTCACAGTGCAAGCACTGGGCCTGCAATGTCCCTGGCCCATTTGCAACCTCCAGGCAGCTGTTTTCGACATTAGGCTCCAAGGGGGCAAAGTCACTCCTTCTACCCAGGGCTACGGAGCTCCAAGTAGGGTAAGATTCCAGGTTTTCCCCCTGGATGGAAGTGGGAAAAAAAGAACACTTTACGTGCTTTAAAACCGCACACAAGCACCCTCACAGTGCCAGCACTGAGCCTGCAATGTCCCTGGCCCATTTGCAACCTTCCAGGCAGCTATTTTACACATTATGAGTGTTTCAGCTCCAAGGGGGCAAAGTCACTCCTTCTACCCAGGGCTACGGAGCTCCAAGTAGGGTAAGATTCCAGGTTTTCGCCCTGGATGGAAGTGGAAAAAAAAGAACACTTTACGTGCTTCAAAACGGTACACAAGCACCCTCACAGTGTCAGCACTGGGCCTGCAATGTCCTTGGCCCATTTGCAAGCTCCAGGCAGCTGTTTTCGACATTAGGCTCCACGGGGGCAAAGTCACTCCTTCTACCCAGGGCTACGGAGCTCCAAGTAGGGTAAGATTCCAGGTTTTCCCCCTGGATGGAAGTGGAAAAAAAAAGAACACTTTACGTGCTTTAAAACCGCACACAAGCACCCTCACAGTGCCAGCAGTGAGCCTGCAATGTCCCTGGCCCATTTGCAACCTTCCAGGCTGCTATTTTACACATTATGAGTGTTTCAGCTCCAAGGGGGCAAAGTCACTCCTTCTACCCAGGGCTACGGAGCTCCAAGTAGGGTTAGATTCCAGGTTTTCCCCCTGGATGGAAGTGGGGGAAAAAAAGAACACTTTACGTGCTTTAAAACCGCACACAAGCACCCTCACAGTGCAAGCACTGGGCCTGCAATGTCCCTGGGCCATTTGCAACCTTCCAGGCTGCTATTTTACTCATTATGAGTGTTTCAGCTCCAAGGGGGCAAAGTCACTCCTTCTACCCAGGGCTGCGGAGCTCCAAGTAGGGTAAGATTCCAGGTTTTCCCCCTGGATGGAAGTGGAGTAAAAAGAACACTTTACGTGCTTCAAAACGGTACACAAGCACCCTCACAGCGTCAGCACTGGGCCTGCAATGTCCCTGGCCCATTTGCAACCTCCAGGCAGCTGTTTTCGACATTAGGCTCCAAGGGGGCAAAGTCACTCCTTCTACCCAGGGCTACGGAGCTCCAAGTAGGGTAAGATTCCAGGTTTTCCCCCTGGATGGAAGTGGAGAAAATAGAACACTTTACGTGCTTCAAAACCGTACACAAGCACCCTCACAGTGTCAGCACTGGGCCTGCAATGTCCCTGGGCCATTTGCAACCTTCCAGGCAGCTATTTTACACATTATGAGTGTTTCAGCTCCAAGGGGGAAAAGTCACTCCTTCTACCCAGGGCTACGGAGCTCCAAGTAGGGTAAGATTCCAGGTTTTCCCCCTGGATGGAAGTGGAGAAAATAGAACACTTTACGTGCTTCAAAACCGTACACAAGCACCCTCACAGTGTCAGCACTGGGCCTGCAATGTCCCTGGGCCATTTGCAACCTTCCAGGCAGCTATTTTACACATTATGAGTGTTTCAGCTCCAAGGGGGCAAAGTCAATCCTTCTACCCAGGGCTGCGGAGCTCCAAGTAGGGTAAGATTCCAGGTTTTACCCCTGGATGGAAGTAGAAAAAAAAAAGAACACTTTACGTGCTTCAAAACTGTACACAAGCACCCTCACAGTGTCAGAACTGGGCATGCAATGTCACTGGCCCATTTGTAACCTTCCAGGCAGCTATTTTACACATTATGGGTGTTTCAGCTCCAAGGGGGCAAAGTCACTCCTTCTACCCAGGGCTACGGAGCTCCAAGTAGGGTAAGATTCCAGGTTTTGCCCCTGGATGGAAGTGGAAAAAAAAGAACACTTTAAGGCCCGTATTTATACTTTTTTTAGAGCCGCATTTGCGCCGCTTTTTGACGGCTAACGGCGCAAACCTACAAAATACAATGGTATTTTGCAAGTTTGCGCCGTTTTTGCGTCAAAAAACGACGCAAATGCGGCGCTAAAAAAAAGTATAAATACGGGCCTAAGTGCTTTAAAACCGCACACAAGCACCCTCACAGTGCCAGCACTGGGCCTGCAATGTCCCTGGCCCATTTGCAACCTCCAGGCAGCTGTTTTCGACATTAGGCTCCAAGGGGGCAAAGTCACTCCTTTTACCCAGGGCTACGGAGCTCCAAGTAGGGTAAGATTCCAGGTTTTCCCCCTGGATGGAAGTGGAGAAAATAGAACACTTTACGTGCTTCAAACTGTACACAAGCACCCTCACAGTGCCAGCACTGGGCCTGCAATGTCCCTGGCCCATTTGCAACCTCCAGGCAGCTGTTTTCGACATTAGGCTCCAAGGGGGCAAAGTCACTCCTTCTACCCAGGGCTACGGAGCTCCAAGTAGGGTAAGATTCCAGGTTTTCCCCCTGGATGGAAGTGGGAAAAAAAAGAACACTTTACGTGCTTTAACACCGCACACAAGCACCCTCACAGTGCAAGCACTGGGCCTGCAATGTCCCTGGCCCATTTGCAACCTCCAGGCAGCTGTTTTCGACATTAGGCTCCAAGGGGGAAAAGTCACTCCTTCTACACAGGGCTACGGAGCTCCAAGTAGGGTAAGATTCCAGGTTTTCCCCCTAGATGGAAGTGGAAAAAAAGATCATTTTTCGTGCTTCAAAACTGTACACAAGCACCATCACAGTGTCAGCACTGGGCCTGCAATGTCCCTGGGCCATTTGCAACCTTCCAGGCAGCTATTTTACACATTATGGGTGTTTCAGCTCCAAGGGGGAAAAGTCACTCCTTCTACCCAGGGCTGCGGAGCTCCAAGTAGGGTAAGATTCCAGGTTTTCCCCCTTGATGGAAGTGGAAAAAAAAGAACATGTTACGTGCTTCAAAACTGTACACAAGCACCCTCACAGTGTCAGCACTGGGCCTGCAATGTCCCTGGGCCATTTGCAACCTTCCAGGCAGCTATTTTACACATTATGAGTGTTTCAGCTCCAAGGGGGCAAAGTCACTCCTTCTACCCAGGGCTGCGGAGCTCCAAGTAGGGTAAGATTCCAGGTGTTCCCCCTGGATGGAATTGAAAAAAAAAGAACACTTTACGTGCTTCAAAACTGTACACAAGCACCCTTACAGTGTCAGCACTGGGCCTGCAATGTCCCTGGGCCATTTGCTACCTTCCAGGCAGCTATTTTACACATTATGGGTGTTTCAGCTCCAAGGGGGCAAAGTCACTCCTTCTACCCAGGGCTACGGAGCTCCAAGTAGGGTAAGATTCCAGGTTTTGCCCCTGGATGGAAGTGGAAAAAAAAGAACACTTTAAGGCCCGTATTTATACTTTTTTTAGCGCCGCATTTGCGCCGCTTTTTGACGGCTAACGGCGCAAACCTACAAAATACAATGGTATTTTGCAAGTTTGCGCCGTTTTTGCGTCAAAAAACGACGCAAATGCGGCGCTAAAAAAAGTATAAATACGGGCCTAAGTGCTTTAAAACCGCACACAAGCACCCTCACAGTGCCAGCAGTGAGCCTGCAATGTCCCTGGCCCATTTGCAACCTTCCAGGCAGCTATTTTACACATTATGGGTGTTTCAGCTCCCAGGGGGCAAAGTCACTCCTTCTACCCAGGGCTACGGAGCTCCAAGTAGGGTAAGATTCCAGGTTTTCCCCCTGGATGGAAGTGGAAAAAAAAGAACACTTTACGTGCTTCAAAACGGTACACAAGCACCCTCACAGTGTCAGCACTGGGCCTGCAATGTCCCTGGCCCATTTGCAAGCTCCAGGCAGCTGTTTTCGACATTAGGCTCCAAGGGGGAAAAGTCACTCCTTCTACCCAGGGCTACGGAGCTCCAAGTAGGGTAAGATTCCAGGTTTTCCCCCTGGATGGAAGTGGGGGAAAAAAGAACATTTTACGTGCTTTAAAACCGCACACAAGCGCCCTCACAGTGCAAGCACTGGGCCTGCAATGTCCCTGGCCCATTTGCAACCTCCAGGCAGCTGTTTTCGACATTAGGCTCCAAGGGGGCAAAGTCACTCCTTCTTCCCAGGGCTACGGAGCTCCAAGTAGGGTAAGATTCCAGGTTTTCCCCCTGGATGGAAGTGGACAAAAAAGAACACTTTACGTGCTTTTAAACTGTACACAAGCACCCTCACAGTGCCAGCAGTGAGCCTGCAATGTCCCTGGCCCATTTGCAACCTTCCAGGCTGCTATTTTACACATTATGAGTGTTTCAGCTCCAAGGGGGAAAAGTCACTCCTTCTACCCAGGGCTACGGAGCTCCAAGTAGGGTAAGATTCCAGGTTTTCCCCCTGGATGGAAGTGGGGAAAAAAAGAACATTTTACGTGCTTTAAAACCGCACACAAGCACCCTCACAGTGCAAGCACTGGGCCTGCAATGTCCCTGGCCCATTTGCAACCTTCCAGGCTGCTATTTTACACATTATGAGTGTTTCAGCTCCAAGGGGGAAAAGTCACTCCTTCTACCCAGGGCTACGGAGCTCCAAGTAGGGTTAGATTCCAGGTTTTCCCCCTGGATGGAAGTGGGGAAAAAAAGAACATTTTACGTGCTTTAAAACCGCACACAAGCACCCTCACAGTGCAAGCACTGGGCCTGCAATGTCCCTGGCCCATTTGCAACCTCCAGGCAGCTGTTTTCGACATTAGGCTCCAAGGGGGCAAAGTCACTCCTTCTACCCAGGGCTACGGAGCTCCAAGTAGGGTAAGATTCCAGGTTTTCCCCCTGGATGGAAGTGGAGAAAAAAGAACACTTTACGTGCTTCAAAACTGTACACAAGCACCCTCACAGTGTCAGCACTGGGCCTGCAATGTCCCTGGGCCATTTGCTACCTTCCAGGCAGCTATTTTACACATTATGGGTGTTTCAGCTCCAAGGGGGCAAAGTCACTCCTTCTACCCAGGGCTACGGAGCTCCAAGTAGGGTAAGATTCCAGGTTTTCCCCCTGGATGGAAGTGGAGAAAAAAGAACACTTTACGTGCTTCAAAACGGTACACAAGCACCCTCACAGTGTCAGCACTGGGCCTGCAATGTCCCTGGCCCATTTGCAACCTCCAGGCAGCTGTTTTCGACATTAGGCTCCAAGGGGGAAAAGTCACTCCTTCTACCCAGGGCTACGGAGCTCCAAGTAGGGTAAGATTCCAGGTTTTCCCCCTGGATGGAAGTGGAGAAAAAAGAACACTTTACGTGCTTCAAAACTGTACACAAGCACCCTCACAGTGTCAGCACTGGGCCTGCAATGTCCCTGGGCCATTTGCTACCTTCCAGGCAGCTATTTTACACATTATGGGTGTTTCAGCTCCAAGGGGGCAAAGTCACTCCTTCTACCCAGGGCTACGGAGCTCCAAGTAGGGTAAGATTCCAGGTTTTCCCCCTGGATGGAAGTGGAGAAAAAAGAACACTTTACGTGCTTTTAAACTGTACACAAGCACCCTCACAGTGCCAGCAGTGAGCCTGCAATGTCCCTGGCCCATTTGCAACCTTCCAGGCTGCTATTTTACACATTATGAGTGTTTCAGCTCCAAGGGGGCAAAGTCACTCCTTCTACCCAGGGCTACGGAGCTCCAAGTCGGGTAAGATTCCAGGTTTTCCCCCTGGATGGAAGTGGGGAAAAAAAAGAACACTTTACGTGCTTTAAAACAGCACACAAGCACCCTCACAGTGCCAGCACTGGGCCTGCAATGTCCCTGGCCCATTTGCAACCTTCCAGGCAGCTATTTTACACATTATGGGTGTTTCAGCTCCAAGGGGGAAAAGTCACTCCTTCTACCCAGGGCTGCGGAGCTCCAAGTAGGGTAAGATTCCAGGTTTTCCCCCTGGATGGAAGTGGAGTAAAAAGAACACTTTACGTGCTTCAAAACGGTACACAAGCACCCTCACAGCGTCAGCACTGGGCCTGCAATGTCCCTGGCCCATTTGCAACCTCCAGCCAGCTGTTTTCGACATTAGGCTCCAAGGGGGCAAAGTCACTCCTTCTACCCAGGGCTACGGAGCTCCAAGTAGGGTAAGATTCCAGGTTTTCCCCCTGGATGGAAGTGGAGAAAATAGAACACTTTACGTGCTTCAAAACCGTACACAAGCACCCTCACAGTGTCAGCACTGGGCCTGCAATGTCCCTGGGCCATTTGCAACCTTCCAGGCAGCTATTTTACACATTATGAGTGTTTCAGCTCCAAGGGGGAAAAGTCACTCCTTCTACCCAGGGCTACGGAGCTCCAAGTAGGGTAAGATTCCAGGTTTTCCCCCTGGATGGAAGTGGAGAAAATAGAACACTTTACGTGCTTCAAAACCGTACACAAGCACCCTCACAGTGTCAGCACTGGGCCTGCAATGTCCCTGGGCCATTTGCAACCTTCCAGGCAGCTATTTTACACATTATGAGTGTTTCAGCTCCAAGGGGGCAAAGTCAATCCTTCTACCCAGGGCTGCGGAGCTCCAAGTAGGGTAAGATTCCAGGTTTTACCCCTGGATGGAAGTAGAAAAAAAAAAGAACACTTTACGTGCTTCAAAACTGTACACAAGCACCCTCACAGTGTCAGAACTGGGCATGCAATGTCACTGGCCCATTTGTAACCTTCCAGGCAGCTATTTTACACATTATGGGTGTTTCAGCTCCAAGGGGGCAAAGTCACTCCTTCTACCCAGGGCTACGGAGCTCCAAGTAGGGTAAGATTCCAGGTTTTGCCCCTGGATGGAAGTGGAAAAAAAAGAACACTTTAAGGCCCGTATTTATACTTTTTTTAGAGCCGCATTTGCGCCGCTTTTTGACGGCTAACGGCGCAAACCTACAAAATACAATGGTATTTTGCAAGTTTGCGCCGTTTTTGCGTCAAAAAACGACGCAAATGCGGCGCTAAAAAAAAGTATAAATACGGGCCTAAGTGCTTTAAAACCGCACACAAGCACCCTCACAGTGCCAGCACTGGGCCTGCAATGTCCCTGGCCCATTTGCAACCTCCAGGCAGCTGTTTTCGACATTAGGCTCCAAGGGGGAAAAGTCACTCCTTCTACCCAGGGCTACGGAGCTCCAAGTAGGGTAAGATTCCAGGTTTTCCCCCTAGATGGAAGTGGAAAAAAAGATCATTTTTCGTGCTTCAAAACTGTACACAAGCACCATCACAGTGTCAGCACTGGGCCTGCAATGTCCCTGGGCCATTTGCAACCTTCCAGGCAGCTATTTTACACATTATGGGTGTTTCAGCTCCAAGGGGGAAAAGTCACTCCTTCTACCCAGGGCTGCGGAGCTCCAAGTAGGGTAAGATTCCAGGTTTTCCCCCTGGATGGAAGTGGAGAAAAAAGAACACTTTACGTGCTTCAAAACGGTACACAAGCACCCTCACAGTGTCAGCACTGGGCCTGCAATGTCCCTGGCCCATTTGCAAGCTCCAGGCAGCTGTTTTCGACATTAGGCTCCAAGGGGGAAAAGTCACTCCTTCTACCCAGGGCTACGGAGCTCCAAGTAGGGTAAGATTCCAGGTTTTCCCCCTGGATGGAAGTGGGGAAAAAAAAGAACACTTTACGTGCTTTAAAACCGCACACAAGCACCCTCACAGTGCAAGCACTGGGCCTGCAATGTCCCTGGCCCATTTGCAACCTCCAGGCAGCTGTTTTCGACATTAGGCTCCAAGGGGGCAAAGTCCCTCCTTCTACCCAGGGCTACGGAGCTCCAAGTAGGGTAAGATTCCAGGTTTTCCCCCTGGATGGAAGTGGGGAAAAAAAGAACATTTTACGTGCTTTAAAACCGCACACAAGCACCCTCACAGTGCAAGCACTGGGCCTGCAATGTCCCTGGCCCATTTGCAACCTCCAGGCAGCTGTTTTCGACATTAGGCTCCAAGGGGGCAAAGTCACTCCTTCTACCCAGGGCTACGGAGCTCCAAGTAGGGTAAGATTCCAGGTTTTCCCCCTGGATGGAAGTGGGAAAAAAAGAACACTTTACGTGCTTTAAAACCGCACACAAGCACCCTCACAGTGCCAGCACTGAGCCTGCAATGTCCCTGGCCCATTTGCAACCTTCCAGGCAGCTATTTTACACATTATGAGTGTTTCAGCTCCAAGGGGGCAAAGTCACTCCTTCTACCCAGGGCTACGGAGCTCCAAGTAGGGTAAGATTCCAGGTTTTCGCCCTGGATGGAAGTGGAAAAAAAAGAACACTTTACGTGCTTCAAAACGGTACACAAGCACCCTCACAGTGTCAGCACTGGGCCTGCAATGTCATTGGCCCATTTGCAAGCTCCAGGCAGCTGTTTTCGACATTAGGCTCCACGGGGGCAAAGTCACTCCTTCTACCCAGGGCTACGGAGCTCCAAGTAGGGTAAGATTCCAGGTTTTCCCCCTGGATGGAAGTGGAAAAAAAAAGAACACTTTACGTGCTTTAAAACCGCACACAAGCACCCTCACAGTGCCAGCAGTGAGCCTGCAATGTCCCTGGCCCATTTGCAACCTTCCAGGCTGCTATTTTACACATTATGAGTGTTTCAGCTCCAAGGGGGCAAAGTCACTCCTTCTACCCAGGGCTACGGAGCTCCAAGTAGGGTTAGATTCCAGGTTTTCCCCCTGGATGGAAGTGGGGGAAAAAAAGAACACTTTACGTGCTTTAAAACCGCACACAAGCACCCTCACAGTGCAAGCACTGGGCCTGCAATGTCCCTGGCCCATTTGCAACCTTCCAGGCTGCTATTTTACACATTATGAGTGTTTCAGCTCCAAGGGGGCAAAGTCACTCCTTCTACCCAGGGCTACGGAGCTCCAAGTAGGGTAAGATTCCAGGTTTTCCCCCTGGATGGAAGTGGAAAAAAAAGAACACTTTACGTGCTTCAAAACGGTACACAAGCACCCTCACAGTGTCAGCACTGGGCCTGCAATGTCCCTGGCCCATTTGCAAGCTCCAGGCAGCTGTTTTCGACATTAGGCTCCAAGGGGGAAAAGTCACTCCTTCTACCCAGGGCTACGGAGCTCCAAGTAGGGTAAGATTCCAGGTTTTCCCCCTGGATGGAAGTGGGGAAAAAAAAGAACACTTTACGTGCTTTAAAACCGCACACAAGCACCCTCACAGTGCAAGCACTGGGCCTGCAATGTCCCTGGCCCATTTGCAACCTCCAGGCAGCTGTTTTCGACATTAGGCTCCAAGGGGGCAAAGTCCCTCCTTCTACCCAGGGCTACGGAGCTCCAAGTAGGGTAATATTCCAGGTTTTCCCCCTGGATGGAAGTGGAAAAAAAAAGAACACTTTACGTGCTTCAAAATGTTACACAAGCACCCTCACAGTGTCAGCGCTGGGCCTGCAATGTCCCTGGGCCATTTGCAACCTTCCAGGCAGCTATTTTACACATTATGGGTGTTTCAGCTCCAAGGGGGCAAAGTCACTCCTTCTACCCAGGGCTACGGAGCTCCAAGTAGGGTAAGATTCCAGGTTTTCCCCCTGGATGGAAGTGGAAAAAAAACAAACACTTTACGTGCTTCAAAACCGTACACAAGCACCCTCACAGTGTCAGCACTGGGCCTGCAATGTCCCTGGGCCATTTGCAACCTTCCAGGCAGCTATTTTACACATTATGAGTGTTTCAGCTCCAAGGGGGCAAAGTCAATCCTTCTACCCAGGGCTGCGGAGCTCCAAGTAGGGTAAGATTCCAGGTTTTACCCCTGGATGGAAGTAGAAAAAAAAAAGAACACTTTACGTGCTTCAAAACTGTACACAAGCACCCTCACAGTGTCAGAACTGGGCATGCAATGTCACTGGCCCATTTGTAACCTTCCAGGCAGCTATTTTACACATTATGGGTGTTTCAGCTCCAAGGGGGCAAAGTCACTCCTTCTACCCAGGGCTACGGAGCTCCAAGTAGGGTAAGATTCCAGGTTTTGCCCCTGGATGGAAGTGGAAAAAAAAGAACACTTTAAGGCCCGTATTTATACTTTTTTTAGAGCCGCATTTGCGCCGCTTTTTGACGGCTAACGGCGCAAACCTACAAAATACAATGGTATTTTGCAAGTTTGCGCCGTTTTTGCGTCAAAAAACGACGCAAATGCGGCGCTAAAAAAAAGTATAAATACGGGCCTAAGTGCTTTAAAACCGCACACAAGCACCCTCACAGTGCCAGCACTGGGCCTGCAATGTCCCTGGCCCATTTGCAACCTCCAGGCAGCTGTTTTCGACATTAGGCTCCAAGGGGGCAAAGTCACTCCTTTTACCCAGGGCTACGGAGCTCCAAGTAGGGTAAGATTCCAGGTTTTCCCCCTGGATGGAAGTGGAAAAAAAGATCATTTTTCGTGCTTCAAAACTGTACACAAGCACCATCACAGTGTCAGCACTGGGCCTGCAATGTCCCTGGGCCATTTGCAACCTTCCAGGCAGCTATTTTACACATTATGGGTGTTTCAGCTCCAAGGGGGAAAAGTCACTCCTTCTACCCAGGGCTGCGGAGCTCCAAGTAGGGTAAGATTCCAGGTTTTCCCCCTGGATGGAAGTGGAGAAAAAAGAACACTTTACGTGCTTCAAAACGGTACACAAGCACCCTCACAGTGTCAGCACTGGGCCTGCAATGTCCCTGGCCCATTTGCAAGCTCCAGGCAGCTGTTTTCGACATTAGGCTCCAAGGGGGAAAAGTCACTCCTTCTACCCAGGGCTACGGAGCTCCAAGTAGGGTAAGATTCCAGGTTTTCCCCCTGGATGGAAGTGGGGAAAAAAAAGAACACTTTACGTGCTTTAAAACCGCACACAAGCACCCTCACAGTGCAAGCACTGGGCCTGCAATGTCCCTGGCCCATTTGCAACCTCCAGGCAGCTGTTTTCGACATTAGGCTCCAAGGGGGCAAAGTCACTCCTTCTACCCAGGGCTACGGAGCTCCAAGTAGGGTAAGATTCCAGGTTTTCCCCCTGGATGGAAGTGGGGAAAAAAAGAACATTTTACGTGCTTTAAAACCGCACACAAGCACCCTCACAGTGCAAGCACTGGGCCTGCAATGTCCCTGGCCCATTTGCAACCTCCAGGCAGCTGTTTTCGACATTAGGCTCCAAGGGGGCAAAGTCACTCCTTCTACCCAGGGCTACGGAGCTCCAAGTAGGGTAAGATTCCAGGTTTTCCCCCTGGATGGAAGTGGGAAAAAAAGAACACTTTACGTGCTTTAAAACCGCACACAAGCACCCTCACAGTGCCAGCACTGAGCCTGCAATGTCCCTGGCCCATTTGCAACCTTCCAGGCAGCTATTTTACACATTATGAGTGTTTCAGCTCCAAGGGGGCAAAGTCACTCCTTCTACCCAGGGCTACGGAGCTCCAAGTAGGGTAAGATTCCAGGTTTTCGCCCTGGATGGAAGTGGAAAAAAAAGAACACTTTACGTGCTTCAAAACGGTACACAAGCACCCTCACAGTGTCAGCACTGGGCCTGCAATGTCCTTGGCCCATTTGCAAGCTCCAGGCAGCTGTTTTCGACATTAGGCTCCACGGGGGCAAAGTCACTCCTTCTACCCAGGGCTACGGAGCTCCAAGTAGGGTAAGATTCCAGGTTTTCCCCCTGGATGGAAGTGGAAAAAAAAAGAACACTTTACGTGCTTTAAAACCGCACACAAGCACCCTCACAGTGCCAGCAGTGAGCCTGCAATGGTCCCTGGGCCATTTGCAACCTTCCAGGCTGCTATTTTACTCATTATGAGTGTTTCAGCTCCAAGGGGGCAAAGTCACTCCTTCTACCCAGGGCTGCGGAGCTCCAAGTAGGGTAAGATTCCAGGTTTTCCCCCTGGATGGAAGTGGAGTAAAAAGAACACTTTACGTGCTTCAAAACGGTACACAAGCACCCTCACAGCGTCAGCACTGGGCCTGCAATGTCCCTGGCCCATTTGCAACCTCCAGGCAGCTGTTTTCGACATTAGGCTCCAAGGGGGCAAAGTCACTCCTTCTACCCAGGGCTACGGAGCTCCAAGTAGGGTAAGATTCCAGGTTTTCCCCCTGGATGGAAGTGGAGAAAATAGAACACTTTACGTGCTTCAAAACCGTACACAAGCACCCTCACAGTGTCAGCACTGGGCCTGCAATGTCCCTGGGCCATTTGCAACCTTCCAGGCAGCTATTTTACACATTATGAGTGTTTCAGCTCCAAGGGGGAAAAGTCACTCCTTCTACCCAGGGCTACGGAGCTCCAAGTAGGGTAAGATTCCAGGTTTTCCCCCTGGATGGAAGTGGAGAAAATAGAACACTTTACGTGCTTCAAAACCGTACACAAGCACCCTCACAGTGTCAGCACTGGGCCTGCAATGTCCCTGGGCCATTTGCAACCTTCCAGGCAGCTATTTTACACATTATGAGTGTTTCAGCTCCAAGGGGGCAAAGTCAATCCTTCTACCCAGGGCTGCGGAGCTCCAAGTAGGGTAAGATTCCAGGTTTTACCCCTGGATGGAAGTAGAAAAAAAAAAGAACACTTTACGTGCTTCAAAACTGTACACAAGCACCCTCACAGTGTCAGAACTGGGCATGCAATGTCACTGGCCCATTTGTAACCTTCCAGGCAGCTATTTTACACATTATGGGTGTTTCAGCTCCAAGGGGGCAAAGTCACTCCTTCTACCCAGGGCTACGGAGCTCCAAGTAGGGTAAGATTCCAGGTTTTGCCCCTGGATGGAAGTGGAAAAAAAAGAACACTTTAAGGCCCGTATTTATACTTTTTTTAGAGCCGCATTTGCGCCGCTTTTTGACGGCTAACGGCGCAAACCTACAAAATACAATGGTATTTTGCAAGTTTGCGCCGTTTTTGCGTCAAAAAACGACGCAAATGCGGCGCTAAAAAAAAGTATAAATACGGGCCTAAGTGCTTTAAAACCGCACACAAGCACCCTCACAGTGCCAGCACTGGGCCTGCAATGTCCCTGGCCCATTTGCAACCTCCAGGCAGCTGTTTTCGACATTAGGCTCCAAGGGGGCAAAGTCACTCCTTTTACCCAGGGCTACGGAGCTCCAAGTAGGGTAAGATTCCAGGTTTTCCCCCTGGATGGAAGTGGAGAAAATAGAACACTTTACGTGCTTCAAACTGTACACAAGCACCCTCACAGTGTCAGCACTGGGCCTGCAATGTCCCTGGCCCATTTGCAACCTTCCAGGCTGCTATTTTACACATTATGGGTGTTTCACCTCCAAGGGGGGCAAAGTCACTCCTTCTACCCAGGGCTACGGAGCTCCAAGTAGGGTAAGATTCCAGGTTTTCCCCCTGGATGGAAGTGGAGAAAAAAGAACACTTTACGTGCTTCATAACTGTACACAAGCACCCTCACAGTGTCAGCACTGGGCCTGCAATGTCCCTGGGCCATTTGCAACCTTCCAGGCAGCTATTTTACACATTATGGGTGTTTCAGCTCCAAGGGGGCAAAGTCACTCCTTCTACCCAGGGCTACGGAGCTCCAAGTAGGGTAAGATTCCAGGTTTTCCCCCTGGATGGAAGTGGAAAAAAAACAAACACTTTACGTGCTTCAAAACCGTACACAAGCACCCTCACAGTGTCAGCACTGGGCCTGCAATGTCCCTGGGCCATTTGCAACCTTCCAGGCAGCTATTTTACACATTATGAGTGTTTCAGCTCCAAGGGGGCAAAGTCAATCCTTCTACCCAGGGCTGCGGAGCTCCAAGTAGGGTAAGATTCCAGGTTTTACCCCTGGATGGAAGTAGAAAAAAAAAAGAACACTTTACGTGCTTCAAAACTGTACACAAGCACCCTCACAGTGTCAGAACTGGGCATGCAATGTCACTGGCCCATTTGTAACCTTCCAGGCAGCTATTTTACACATTATGGGTGTTTCAGCTCCAAGGGGGCAAAGTCACTCCTTCTACCCAGGGCTACGGAGCTCCAAGTAGGGTAAGATTCCAGGTTTTGCCCCTGGATGGAAGTGGAAAAAAAAGAACACTTTAAGGCCCGTATTTATACTTTTTTTAGAGCCGCATTTGCGCCGCTTTTTGACGGCTAACGGCGCAAACCTACAAAATACAATGGTATTTTGCAAGTTTGCGCCGTTTTTGCGTCAAAAAACGACGCAAATGCGGCGCTAAAAAAAAGTATAAATACGGGCCTAAGTGCTTTAAAACCGCACACAAGCACCCTCACAGTGCCAGCACTGGGCCTGCAATGTCCCTGGCCCATTTGCAACCTCCAGGCAGCTGTTTTCGACATTAGGCTCCAAGGGGGCAAAGTCACTCCTTTTACCCAGGGCTACGGAGCTCCAAGTAGGGTAAGATTCCAGGTTTTCCCCCTGGATGGAAGTGGAAAAAAAGATCATTTTTCGTGCTTCAAAACTGTACACAAGCACCATCACAGTGTCAGCACTGGGCCTGCAATGTCCCTGGGCCATTTGCAACCTTCCAGGCAGCTATTTTACACATTATGGGTGTTTCAGCTCCAAGGGGGAAAAGTCACTCCTTCTACCCAGGGCTGCGGAGCTCCAAGTAGGGTAAGATTCCAGGTTTTCCCCCTGGATGGAAGTGGAGAAAAAAGAACACTTTACGTGCTTCAAAACGGTACACAAGCACCCTCACAGTGTCAGCACTGGGCCTGCAATGTCCCTGGCCCATTTGCAAGCTCCAGGCAGCTGTTTTCGACATTAGGCTCCAAGGGGGAAAAGTCACTCCTTCTACCCAGGGCTACGGAGCTCCAAGTAGGGTAAGATTCCAGGTTTTCCCCCTGGATGGAAGTGGGGAAAAAAAAGAACACTTTACGTGCTTTAAAACCGCACACAAGCACCCTCACAGTGCAAGCACTGGGCCTGCAATGTCCCTGGCCCATTTGCAACCTCCAGGCAGCTGTTTTCGACATTAGGCTCCAAGGGGGCAAAGTCACTCCTTCTACCCAGGGCTACGGAGCTCCAAGTAGGGTAAGATTCCAGGTTTTCCCCCTGGATGGAAGTGGGGAAAAAAAGAACATTTTACGTGCTTTAAAACCGCACACAAGCACCCTCACAGTGCAAGCACTGGGCCTGCAATGTCCCTGGCCCATTTGCAACCTCCAGGCAGCTGTTTTCGACATTAGGCTCCAAGGGGGCAAAGTCACTCCTTCTACCCAGGGCTACGGAGCTCCAAGTAGGGTAAGATTCCAGGTTTTCCCCCTGGATGGAAGTGGGAAAAAAAGAACACTTTACGTGCTTTAAAACCGCACACAAGCACCCTCACAGTGCCAGCACTGAGCCTGCAATGTCCCTGGCCCATTTGCAACCTTCCAGGCAGCTATTTTACACATTATGAGTGTTTCAGCTCCAAGGGGGCAAAGTCACTCCTTCTACCCAGGGCTACGGAGCTCCAAGTAGGGTAAGATTCCAGGTTTTCGCCCTGGATGGAAGTGGAAAAAAAAGAACACTTTACGTGCTTCAAAACGGTACACAAGCACCCTCACAGTGTCAGCACTGGGCCTGCAATGTCATTGGCCCATTTGCAAGCTCCAGGCAGCTGTTTTCGACATTAGGCTCCACGGGGGCAAAGTCACTCCTTCTACCCAGGGCTACGGAGCTCCAAGTAGGGTAAGATTCCAGGTTTTCCCCCTGGATGGAAGTGGAAAAAAAAAGAACACTTTACGTGCTTTAAAACCGCACACAAGCACCCTCACAGTGCCAGCAGTGAGCCTGCAATGTCCCTGGCCCATTTGCAACCTTCCAGGCTGCTATTTTACACATTATGAGTGTTTCAGCTCCAAGGGGGCAAAGTCACTCCTTCTACCCAGGGCTACGGAGCTCCAAGTAGGGTTAGATTCCAGGTTTTCCCCCTGGATGGAAGTGGGGGAAAAAAAGAACACTTTACGTGCTTTAAAACCGCACACAAGCACCCTCACAGTGCAAGCACTGGGCCTGCAATGTCCCTGGCCCATTTGCAACCTTCCAGGCTGCTATTTTACACATTATGAGTGTTTCAGCTCCAAGGGGGCAAAGTCACTCCTTCTACCCAGGGCTACGGAGCTCCAAGTAGGGTAAGATTCCAGGTTTTCCCCCTGGATGGAAGTGGAAAAAAAAGAACACTTTACGTGCTTCAAAACGGTACACAAGCACCCTCACAGTGTCAGCACTGGGCCTGCAATGTCCCTGGCCCATTTGCAAGCTCCAGGCAGCTGTTTTCGACATTAGGCTCCAAGGGGGAAAAGTCACTCCTTCTACCCAGGGCTACGGAGCTCCAAGTAGGGTAAGATTCCAGGTTTTCCCCCTGGATGGAAGTGGGGAAAAAAAAGAACACTTTACGTGCTTTAAAACCGCACACAAGCACCCTCACAGTGCAAGCACTGGGCCTGCAATGTCCCTGGCCCATTTGCAACCTCCAGGCAGCTGTTTTCGACATTAGGCTCCAAGGGGGCAAAGTCCCTCCTTCTACCCAGGGCTACGGAGCTCCAAGTAGGGTAATATTCCAGGTTTTCCCCCTGGATGGAAGTGGAAAAAAAAAGAACACTTTACGTGCTTCAAAATGTTACACAAGCACCCTCACAGTGTCAGCGCTGGGCCTGCAATGTCCCTGGGCCATTTGCAACCTTCCAGGCAGCTATTTTACACATTATGGGTGTTTCAGCTCCAAGGGGGCAAAGTCACTCCTTCTACCCAGGGCTACGGAGCTCCAAGTAGGGTAAGATTCCAGGTTTTCCCCCTGGATGGAAGTGGAAAAAAAACAAACACTTTACGTGCTTCAAAACCGTACACAAGCACCCTCACAGTGTCAGCACTGGGCCTGCAATGTCCCTGGGCCATTTGCAACCTTCCAGGCAGCTATTTTACACATTATGAGTGTTTCAGCTCCAAGGGGGCAAAGTCAATCCTTCTACCCAGGGCTGCGGAGCTCCAAGTAGGGTAAGATTCCAGGTTTTACCCCTGGATGGAAGTAGAAAAAAAAAAGAACACTTTACGTGCTTCAAAACTGTACACAAGCACCCTCACAGTGTCAGAACTGGGCATGCAATGTCACTGGCCCATTTGTAACCTTCCAGGCAGCTATTTTACACATTATGGGTGTTTCAGCTCCAAGGGGGCAAAGTCACTCCTTCTACCCAGGGCTACGGAGCTCCAAGTAGGGTAAGATTCCAGGTTTTGCCCCTGGATGGAAGTGGAAAAAAAAGAACACTTTAAGGCCCGTATTTATACTTTTTTTAGAGCCGCATTTGCGCCGCTTTTTGACGGCTAACGGCGCAAACCTACAAAATACAATGGTATTTTGCAAGTTTGCGCCGTTTTTGCGTCAAAAAACGACGCAAATGCGGCGCTAAAAAAAAGTATAAATACGGGCCTAAGTGCTTTAAAACCGCACACAAGCACCCTCACAGTGCCAGCACTGGGCCTGCAATGTCCCTGGCCCATTTGCAACCTCCAGGCAGCTGTTTTCGACATTAGGCTCCAAGGGGGCAAAGTCACTCCTTTTACCCAGGGCTACGGAGCTCCAAGTAGGGTAAGATTCCAGGTTTTCCCCCTGGATGGAAGTGGAAAAAAAGATCATTTTTCGTGCTTCAAAACTGTACACAAGCACCATCACAGTGTCAGCACTGGGCCTGCAATGTCCCTGGGCCATTTGCAACCTTCCAGGCAGCTATTTTACACATTATGGGTGTTTCAGCTCCAAGGGGGAAAAGTCACTCCTTCTACCCAGGGCTGCGGAGCTCCAAGTAGGGTAAGATTCCAGGTTTTCCCCCTGGATGGAAGTGGAGAAAAAAGAACACTTTACGTGCTTCAAAACGGTACACAAGCACCCTCACAGTGTCAGCACTGGGCCTGCAATGTCCCTGGCCCATTTGCAAGCTCCAGGCAGCTGTTTTCGACATTAGGCTCCAAGGGGGAAAAGTCACTCCTTCTACCCAGGGCTACGGAGCTCCAAGTAGGGTAAGATTCCAGGTTTTCCCCCTGGATGGAAGTGGGGAAAAAAAAGAACACTTTACGTGCTTTAAAACCGCACACAAGCACCCTCACAGTGCAAGCACTGGGCCTGCAATGTCCCTGGCCCATTTGCAACCTCCAGGCAGCTGTTTTCGACATTAGGCTCCAAGGGGGCAAAGTCACTCCTTCTACCCAGGGCTACGGAGCTCCAAGTAGGGTAAGATTCCAGGTTTTCCCCCTGGATGGAAGTGGGGAAAAAAAGAACATTTTACGTGCTTTAAAACCGCACACAAGCACCCTCACAGTGCAAGCACTGGGCCTGCAATGTCCCTGGCCCATTTGCAACCTCCAGGCAGCTGTTTTCGACATTAGGCTCCAAGGGGGCAAAGTCACTCCTTCTACCCAGGGCTACGGAGCTCCAAGTAGGGTAAGATTCCAGGTTTTCCCCCTGGATGGAAGTGGGAAAAAAAGAACACTTTACGTGCTTTAAAACCGCACACAAGCACCCTCACAGTGCCAGCACTGAGCCTGCAATGTCCCTGGCCCATTTGCAACCTTCCAGGCAGCTATTTTACACATTATGAGTGTTTCAGCTCCAAGGGGGCAAAGTCACTCCTTCTACCCAGGGCTACGGAGCTCCAAGTAGGGTAAGATTCCAGGTTTTCGCCCTGGATGGAAGTGGAAAAAAAAGAACACTTTACGTGCTTCAAAACGGTACACAAGCACCCTCACAGTGTCAGCACTGGGCCTGCAATGTCCTTGGCCCATTTGCAAGCTCCAGGCAGCTGTTTTCGACATTAGGCTCCACGGGGGCAAAGTCACTCCTTCTACCCAGGGCTACGGAGCTCCAAGTAGGGTAAGATTCCAGGTTTTCCCCCTGGATGGAAGTGGAAAAAAAAAGAACACTTTACGTGCTTTAAAACCGCACACAAGCACCCTCACAGTGCCAGCAGTGAGCCTGCAATGTCCCTGGCCCATTTGCAACCTTCCAGGCTGCTATTTTACACATTATGAGTGTTTCAGCTCCAAGGGGGCAAAGTCACTCCTTCTACCCAGGGCTACGGAGCTCCAAGTAGGGTTAGATTCCAGGTTTTCCCCCTGGATGGAAGTGGGGGAAAAAAAGAACACTTTACGTGCTTTAAAACCGCACACAAGCACCCTCACAGTGCAAGCACTGGGCCTGCAATGTCCCTGGGCCATTTGCAACCTTCCAGGCTGCTATTTTACTCATTATGAGTGTTTCAGCTCCAAGGGGGCAAAGTCACTCCTTCTACCCAGGGCTGCGGAGCTCCAAGTAGGGTAAGATTCCAGGTTTTCCCCCTGGATGGAAGTGGAGTAAAAAGAACACTTTACGTGCTTCAAAACGGTACACAAGCACCCTCACAGCGTCAGCACTGGGCCTGCAATGTCCCTGGCCCATTTGCAACCTCCAGGCAGCTGTTTTCGACATTAGGCTCCAAGGGGGCAAAGTCACTCCTTCTACCCAGGGCTACGGAGCTCCAAGTAGGGTAAGATTCCAGGTTTTCCCCCTGGATGGAAGTGGAGAAAATAGAACACTTTACGTGCTTCAAAACCGTACACAAGCACCCTCACAGTGTCAGCACTGGGCCTGCAATGTCCCTGGGCCATTTGCAACCTTCCAGGCAGCTATTTTACACATTATGAGTGTTTCAGCTCCAAGGGGGAAAAGTCACTCCTTCTACCCAGGGCTACGGAGCTCCAAGTAGGGTAAGATTCCAGGTTTTCCCCCTGGATGGAAGTGGAGAAAATAGAACACTTTACGTGCTTCAAAACCGTACACAAGCACCCTCACAGTGTCAGCACTGGGCCTGCAATGTCCCTGGGCCATTTGCAACCTTCCAGGCAGCTATTTTACACATTATGAGTGTTTCAGCTCCAAGGGGGCAAAGTCAATCCTTCTACCCAGGGCTGCGGAGCTCCAAGTAGGGTAAGATTCCAGGTTTTACCCCTGGATGGAAGTAGAAAAAAAAAAGAACACTTTACGTGCTTCAAAACTGTACACAAGCACCCTCACAGTGTCAGAACTGGGCATGCAATGTCACTGGCCCATTTGTAACCTTCCAGGCAGCTATTTTACACATTATGGGTGTTTCAGCTCCAAGGGGGCAAAGTCACTCCTTCTACCCAGGGCTACGGAGCTCCAAGTAGGGTAAGATTCCAGGTTTTGCCCCTGGATGGAAGTGGAAAAAAAAGAACACTTTAAGGCCCGTATTTATACTTTTTTTAGAGCCGCATTTGCGCCGCTTTTTGACGGCTAACGGCGCAAACCTACAAAATACAATGGTATTTTGCAAGTTTGCGCCGTTTTTGCGTCAAAAAACGACGCAAATGCGGCGCTAAAAAAAAGTATAAATACGGGCCTAAGTGCTTTAAAACCGCACACAAGCACCCTCACAGTGCCAGCACTGGGCCTGCAATGTCCCTGGCCCATTTGCAACCTCCAGGCAGCTGTTTTCGACATTAGGCTCCAAGGGGGCAAAGTCACTCCTTTTACCCAGGGCTACGGAGCTCCAAGTAGGGTAAGATTCCAGGTTTTCCCCCTGGATGGAAGTGGAGAAAATAGAACACTTTACGTGCTTCAAACTGTACACAAGCACCCTCACAGTGTCAGCACTGGGCCTGCAATGTCCCTGGCCCATTTGCAACCTTCCAGGCTGCTATTTTACACATTATGGGTGTTTCACCTCCAAGGGGGGCAAAGTCACTCCTTCTACCCAGGGCTACGGAGCTCCAAGTAGGGTAAGATTCCAGGTTTTCCCCCTGGATGGAAGTGGAGAAAAAAGAACACTTTACGTGCTTCATAACTGTACACAAGCACCCTCACAGTGTCAGCACTGGGCCTGCAATGTCCCTGGGCCATTTGCAACCTTCCAGGCAGCTATTTTACACATTATGGGTGTTTCAGCTCCAAGGGGGCAAAGTCACTCCTTCTACCCAGGGCTACGGAGCTCCAAGTAGGGTTAGATTCCAGGTTTTCCCCCTGGATGGAAGTGGAAAAAAAAGAACACTTTACGTGCTTCAAAACTGTACACAAGCACCCTCACAGTGTCAGCACTGGGCCTGCAATGTCCCTGGCCCATTTGCAACCTCCAGGCAGCTGTTTTCGACATTAGGCTCCAAGGGGGCAAAGTCCCTCCTTCTACCCAGGGCTACGGAGCTCCAAGTAGGGTAAGATTCCAGGTTTTCCCCCTGGATGGAAGTGGGAAAAAAAAGAACACTTTACGTGCTTTAACACCGCACACAAGCACCCTCACAGTGCAAGCACTGGGCCTGCAATGTCCCTGGCCCATTTGCAACCTCCAGGCAGCTGTTTTCGACATTAGGCTCCAAGGGGGAAAAGTCACTCCTTCTACACAGGGCTACGGAGCTCCAAGTAGGGTAAGATTCCAGGTTTTCCCCCTAGATGGAAGTGGAAAAAAAGATCATTTTTCGTGCTTCAAAACTGTACACAAGCACCATCACAGTGTCAGCACTGGGCCTGCAATGTCCCTGGGCCATTTGCAACCTTCCAGGCAGCTATTTTACACATTATGGGTGTTTCAGCTCCAAGGGGGAAAAGTCACTCCTTCTACCCAGGGCTGCGGAGCTCCAAGTAGGGTAAGATTCCAGGTTTTCCCCCTTGATGGAAGTGGAAAAAAAAGAACATGTTACGTGCTTCAAAACTGTACACAAGCACCCTCACAGTGTCAGCACTGGGCCTGCAATGTCCCTGGGCCATTTGCAACCTTCCAGGCAGCTATTTTACACATTATGAGTGTTTCAGCTCCAAGGGGGCAAAGTCACTCCTTCTACCCAGGGCTGCGGAGCTCCAAGTAGGGTAAGATTCCAGGTGTTCCCCCTGGATGGAATTGAAAAAAAAAGAACACTTTACGTGCTTCAAAACTGTACACAAGCACCCTTACAGTGTCAGCACTGGGCCTGCAATGTCCCTGGGCCATTTGCTACCTTCCAGGCAGCTATTTTACACATTATGGGTGTTTCAGCTCCAAGGGGGCAAAGTCACTCCTTCTACCCAGGGCTACGGAGCTCCAAGTAGGGTAAGATTCCAGGTTTTGCCCCTGGATGGAAGTGGAAAAAAAAGAACACTTTAAGGCCCGTATTTATACTTTTTTTAGCGCCGCATTTGCGCCGCTTTTTGACGGCTAACGGCGCAAACCTACAAAATACAATGGTATTTTGCAAGTTTGCGCCGTTTTTGCGTCAAAAAACGACGCAAATGCGGCGCTAAAAAAAGTATAAATACGGGCCTAAGTGCTTTAAAACCGCACACAAGCACCCTCACAGTGCCAGCAGTGAGCCTGCAATGTCCCTGGCCCATTTGCAACCTTCCAGGCAGCTATTTTACACATTATGGGTGTTTCAGCTCCCAGGGGGCAAAGTCACTCCTTCTACCCAGGGCTACGGAGCTCCAAGTAGGGTAAGATTCCAGGTTTTCCCCCTGGATGGAAGTGGAAAAAAAAGAACACTTTACGTGCTTCAAAACGGTACACAAGCACCCTCACAGTGTCAGCACTGGGCCTGCAATGTCCCTGGCCCATTTGCAAGCTCCAGGCAGCTGTTTTCGACATTAGGCTCCAAGGGGGAAAAGTCACTCCTTCTACCCAGGGCTACGGAGCTCCAAGTAGGGTAAGATTCCAGGTTTTCCCCCTGGATGGAAGTGGGGGAAAAAAGAACATTTTACGTGCTTTAAAACCGCACACAAGCGCCCTCACAGTGCAAGCACTGGGCCTGCAATGTCCCTGGCCCATTTGCAACCTCCAGGCAGCTGTTTTCGACATTAGGCTCCAAGGGGGCAAAGTCACTCCTTCTTCCCAGGGCTACGGAGCTCCAAGTAGGGTAAGATTCCAGGTTTTCCCCCTGGATGGAAGTGGACAAAAAAGAACACTTTACGTGCTTTTAAACTGTACACAAGCACCCTCACAGTGCCAGCAGTGAGCCTGCAATGTCCCTGGCCCATTTGCAACCTTCCAGGCTGCTATTTTACACATTATGAGTGTTTCAGCTCCAAGGGGGAAAAGTCACTCCTTCTACCCAGGGCTACGGAGCTCCAAGTAGGGTAAGATTCCAGGTTTTCCCCCTGGATGGAAGTGGGGAAAAAAAGAACATTTTACGTGCTTTAAAACCGCACACAAGCACCCTCACAGTGCAAGCACTGGGCCTGCAATGTCCCTGGCCCATTTGCAACCTTCCAGGCTGCTATTTTACACATTATGAGTGTTTCAGCTCCAAGGGGGAAAAGTCACTCCTTCTACCCAGGGCTACGGAGCTCCAAGTAGGGTTAGATTCCAGGTTTTCCCCCTGGATGGAAGTGGGGAAAAAAAGAACATTTTACGTGCTTTAAAACCGCACACAAGCACCCTCACAGTGCAAGCACTGGGCCTGCAATGTCCCTGGCCCATTTGCAACCTCCAGGCAGCTGTTTTCGACATTAGGCTCCAAGGGGGCAAAGTCACTCCTTCTACCCAGGGCTACGGAGCTCCAAGTAGGGTAAGATTCCAGGTTTTCCCCCTGGATGGAAGTGGAGAAAAAAGAACACTTTACGTGCTTCAAAACTGTACACAAGCACCCTCACAGTGTCAGCACTGGGCCTGCAATGTCCCTGGGCCATTTGCTACCTTCCAGGCAGCTATTTTACACATTATGGGTGTTTCAGCTCCAAGGGGGCAAAGTCACTCCTTCTACCCAGGGCTACGGAGCTCCAAGTAGGGTAAGATTCCAGGTTTTCCCCCTGGATGGAAGTGGAGAAAAAAGAACACTTTACGTGCTTCAAAACGGTACACAAGCACCCTCACAGTGTCAGCACTGGGCCTGCAATGTCCCTGGCCCATTTGCAACCTCCAGGCAGCTGTTTTCGACATTAGGCTCCAAGGGGGAAAAGTCACTCCTTCTACCCAGGGCTACGGAGCTCCAAGTAGGGTAAGATTCCAGGTTTTCCCCCTGGATGGAAGTGGAGAAAAAAGAACACTTTACGTGCTTCAAAACTGTACACAAGCACCCTCACAGTGTCAGCACTGGGCCTGCAATGTCCCTGGGCCATTTGCTACCTTCCAGGCAGCTATTTTACACATTATGGGTGTTTCAGCTCCAAGGGGGCAAAGTCACTCCTTCTACCCAGGGCTACGGAGCTCCAAGTAGGGTAAGATTCCAGGTTTTCCCCCTGGATGGAAGTGGAGAAAAAAGAACACTTTACGTGCTTTTAAACTGTACACAAGCACCCTCACAGTGCCAGCAGTGAGCCTGCAATGTCCCTGGCCCATTTGCAACCTTCCAGGCTGCTATTTTACACATTATGAGTGTTTCAGCTCCAAGGGGGCAAAGTCACTCCTTCTACCCAGGGCTACGGAGCTCCAAGTCGGGTAAGATTCCAGGTTTTCCCCCTGGATGGAAGTGGGGAAAAAAAAGAACACTTTACGTGCTTTAAAACAGCACACAAGCACCCTCACAGTGCCAGCACTGGGCCTGCAATGTCCCTGGCCCATTTGCAACCTTCCAGGCAGCTATTTTACACATTATGGGTGTTTCAGCTCCAAGGGGGAAAAGTCACTCCTTCTACCCAGGGCTGCGGAGCTCCAAGTAGGGTAAGATTCCAGGTTTTCCCCCTGGATGGAAGTGGAGTAAAAAGAACACTTTACGTGCTTCAAAACGGTACACAAGCACCCTCACAGCGTCAGCACTGGGCCTGCAATGTCCCTGGCCCATTTGCAACCTCCAGCCAGCTGTTTTCGACATTAGGCTCCAAGGGGGCAAAGTCACTCCTTCTACCCAGGGCTACGGAGCTCCAAGTAGGGTAAGATTCCAGGTTTTCCCCCTGGATGGAAGTGGAGAAAATAGAACACTTTACGTGCTTCAAAACCGTACACAAGCACCCTCACAGTGTCAGCACTGGGCCTGCAATGTCCCTGGGCCATTTGCAACCTTCCAGGCAGCTATTTTACACATTATGAGTGTTTCAGCTCCAAGGGGGAAAAGTCACTCCTTCTACCCAGGGCTACGGAGCTCCAAGTAGGGTAAGATTCCAGGTTTTCCCCCTGGATGGAAGTGGAGAAAATAGAACACTTTACGTGCTTCAAAACCGTACACAAGCACCCTCACAGTGTCAGCACTGGGCCTGCAATGTCCCTGGGCCATTTGCAACCTTCCAGGCAGCTATTTTACACATTATGAGTGTTTCAGCTCCAAGGGGGCAAAGTCAATCCTTCTACCCAGGGCTGCGGAGCTCCAAGTAGGGTAAGATTCCAGGTTTTACCCCTGGATGGAAGTAGAAAAAAAAAAGAACACTTTACGTGCTTCAAAACTGTACACAAGCACCCTCACAGTGTCAGAACTGGGCATGCAATGTCACTGGCCCATTTGTAACCTTCCAGGCAGCTATTTTACACATTATGGGTGTTTCAGCTCCAAGGGGGCAAAGTCACTCCTTCTACCCAGGGCTACGGAGCTCCAAGTAGGGTAAGATTCCAGGTTTTGCCCCTGGATGGAAGTGGAAAAAAAAGAACACTTTAAGGCCCGTATTTATACTTTTTTTAGAGCCGCATTTGCGCCGCTTTTTGACGGCTAACGGCGCAAACCTACAAAATACAATGGTATTTTGCAAGTTTGCGCCGTTTTTGCGTCAAAAAACGACGCAAATGCGGCGCTAAAAAAAAGTATAAATACGGGCCTAAGTGCTTTAAAACCGCACACAAGCACCCTCACAGTGCCAGCACTGGGCCTGCAATGTCCCTGGCCCATTTGCAACCTCCAGGCAGCTGTTTTCGACATTAGGCTCCAAGGGGGAAAAGTCACTCCTTCTACCCAGGACTACGGAGCTCCAAGTAGGGTAAGATTCCAGGTTTTCCCCCTAGATGGAAGTGGAAAAAAAGATCATTTTTCGTGCTTCAAAACTGTACACAAGCACCATCACAGTGTCAGCACTGGGCCTGCAATGTCCCTGGGCCATTTGCAACCTTCCAGGCAGCTATTTTACACATTATGGGTGTTTCAGCTCCAAGGGGGAAAAGTCACTCCTTCTACCCAGGGCTGCGGAGCTCCAAGTAGGGTAAGATTCCAGGTTTTCCCCCTGGATGGAAGTGGAGAAAAAAGAACACTTTACGTGCTTCAAAACGGTACACAAGCACCCTCACAGTGTCAGCACTGGGCCTGCAATGTCCCTGGCCCATTTGCAAGCTCCAGGCAGCTGTTTTCGACATTAGGCTCCAAGGGGGAAAAGTCACTCCTTCTACCCAGGGCTACGGAGCTCCAAGTAGGGTAAGATTCCAGGTTTTCCCCCTGGATGGAAGTGGGGAAAAAAAAGAACACTTTACGTGCTTTAAAACCGCACACAAGCACCCTCACAGTGCAAGCACTGGGCCTGCAATGTCCCTGGCCCATTTGCAACCTCCAGGCAGCTGTTTTCGACATTAGGCTCCAAGGGGGCAAAGTCCCTCCTTCTACCCAGGGCTACGGAGCTCCAAGTAGGGTAAGATTCCAGGTTTTCCCCCTGGATGGAAGTGGGGAAAAAAAGAACATTTTACGTGCTTTAAAACCGCACACAAGCACCCTCACAGTGCAAGCACTGGGCCTGCAATGTCCCTGGCCCATTTGCAACCTCCAGGCAGCTGTTTTCGACATTAGGCTCCAAGGGGGCAAAGTCACTCCTTCTACCCAGGGCTACGGAGCTCCAAGTAGGGTAAGATTCCAGGTTTTCCCCCTGGATGGAAGTGGGAAAAAAAGAACACTTTACGTGCTTTAAAACCGCACACAAGCACCCTCACAGTGCCAGCACTGAGCCTGCAATGTCCCTGGCCCATTTGCAACCTTCCAGGCAGCTATTTTACACATTATGAGTGTTTCAGCTCCAAGGGGGCAAAGTCACTCCTTCTACCCAGGGCTACGGAGCTCCAAGTAGGGTAAGATTCCAGGTTTTCGCCCTGGATGGAAGTGGAAAAAAAAGAACACTTTACGTGCTTCAAAACGGTACACAAGCACCCTCACAGTGTCAGCACTGGGCCTGCAATGTCATTGGCCCATTTGCAAGCTCCAGGCAGCTGTTTTCGACATTAGGCTCCACGGGGGCAAAGTCACTCCTTCTACCCAGGGCTACGGAGCTCCAAGTAGGGTAAGATTCCAGGTTTTCCCCCTGGATGGAAGTGGAAAAAAAAAGAACACTTTACGTGCTTTAAAACCGCACACAAGCACCCTCACAGTGCCAGCAGTGAGCCTGCAATGTCCCTGGCCCATTTGCAACCTTCCAGGCTGCTATTTTACACATTATGAGTGTTTCAGCTCCAAGGGGGCAAAGTCACTCCTTCTACCCAGGGCTACGGAGCTCCAAGTAGGGTTAGATTCCAGGTTTTCCCCCTGGATGGAAGTGGGGGAAAAAAAGAACACTTTACGTGCTTTAAAACCGCACACAAGCACCCTCACAGTGCAAGCACTGGGCCTGCAATGTCCCTGGCCCATTTGCAACCTTCCAGGCTGCTATTTTACACATTATGAGTGTTTCAGCTCCAAGGGGGCAAAGTCACTCCTTCTACCCAGGGCTACGGAGCTCCAAGTAGGGTAAGATTCCAGGTTTTCCCCCTGGATGGAAGTGGAAAAAAAAGAACACTTTACGTGCTTCAAAACGGTACACAAGCACCCTCACAGTGTCAGCACTGGGCCTGCAATGTCCCTGGCCCATTTGCAAGCTCCAGGCAGCTGTTTTCGACATTAGGCTCCAAGGGGGAAAAGTCACTCCTTCTACCCAGGGCTACGGAGCTCCAAGTAGGGTAAGATTCCAGGTTTTCCCCCTGGATGGAAGTGGGGAAAAAAAAGAACACTTTACGTGCTTTAAAACCGCACACAAGCACCCTCACAGTGCAAGCACTGGGCCTGCAATGTCCCTGGCCCATTTGCAACCTCCAGGCAGCTGTTTTCGACATTAGGCTCCAAGGGGGCAAAGTCCCTCCTTCTACCCAGGGCTACGGAGCTCCAAGTAGGGTAATATTCCAGGTTTTCCCCCTGGATGGAAGTGGAAAAAAAAAGAACACTTTACGTGCTTCAAAATGTTACACAAGCACCCTCACAGTGTCAGCGCTGGGCCTGCAATGTCCCTGGGCCATTTGCAACCTTCCAGGCAGCTATTTTACACATTATGGGTGTTTCAGCTCCAAGGGGGCAAAGTCACTCCTTCTACCCAGGGCTACGGAGCTCCAAGTAGGGTAAGATTCCAGGTTTTCCCCCTGGATGGAAGTGGAAAAAAAACAAACACTTTACGTGCTTCAAAACCGTACACAAGCACCCTCACAGTGTCAGCACTGGGCCTGCAATGTCCCTGGGCCATTTGCAACCTTCCAGGCAGCTATTTTACACATTATGAGTGTTTCAGCTCCAAGGGGGCAAAGTCAATCCTTCTACCCAGGGCTGCGGAGCTCCAAGTAGGGTAAGATTCCAGGTTTTACCCCTGGATGGAAGTAGAAAAAAAAAAGAACACTTTACGTGCTTCAAAACTGTACACAAGCACCCTCACAGTGTCAGAACTGGGCATGCAATGTCACTGGCCCATTTGTAACCTTCCAGGCAGCTATTTTACACATTATGGGTGTTTCAGCTCCAAGGGGGCAAAGTCACTCCTTCTACCCAGGGCTACGGAGCTCCAAGTAGGGTAAGATTCCAGGTTTTGCCCCTGGATGGAAGTGGAAAAAAAAGAACACTTTAAGGCCCGTATTTATACTTTTTTTAGAGCCGCATTTGCGCCGCTTTTTGACGGCTAACGGCGCAAACCTACAAAATACAATGGTATTTTGCAAGTTTGCGCCGTTTTTGCGTCAAAAAACGACGCAAATGCGGCGCTAAAAAAAAGTATAAATACGGGCCTAAGTGCTTTAAAACCGCACACAAGCACCCTCACAGTGCCAGCACTGGGCCTGCAATGTCCCTGGCCCATTTGCAACCTCCAGGCAGCTGTTTTCGACATTAGGCTCCAAGGGGGCAAAGTCACTCCTTTTACCCAGGGCTACGGAGCTCCAAGTAGGGTAAGATTCCAGGTTTTCCCCCTGGATGGAAGTGGAGAAAATAGAACACTTTACGTGCTTCAAACTGTACACAAGCACCCTCACAGTGTCAGCACTGGGCCTGCAATGTCCCTGGCCCATTTGCAACCTTCCAGGCTGCTATTTTACACATTATGGGTGTTTCAGCTCCAAGGGGGGCAAAGTCACTCCTTCTACCCAGGGCTACGGAGCTCCAAGTAGGGTAAGATTCCAGGTTTTCCCCCTGGATGGAAGTGGAGAAAAAAGAACACTTTACGTGCTTCATAACTGTACACAAGCACCCTCACAGTGTCAGCACTGGGCCTGCAATGTCCCTGGGCCATTTGCAACCTTCCAGGCAGCTATTTTACACATTATGGGTGTTTCAGCTCCAAGGGGGCAAAGTCACTCCTTCTACCCAGGGCTACGGAGCTCCAAGTAGGGTTAGATTCCAGGTTTTCCCCCTGGATGGAAGTGGAAAAAAAAGAACACTTTACGTGCTTCAAAACTGTACACAAGCACCCTCACAGTGTCAGCACTGGGCCTGCAATGTCCCTGGCCCATTTGCAACCTCCAGGCAGCTGTTTTCGACATTAGGCTCCAAGGGGGCAAAGTCACTCCTTCTACCCAGGGCTACGGAGCTCCAAGTAGGGTAAGATTCCAGGTTTTCCCCCTGGATGGAAGTGGGAAAAAAAAGAACACTTTACGTGCTTTAACACCGCACACAAGCGCCCTCACAGTGCAAGCACTGGGCCTGCAATGTCCCTGGCCCATTTGCAACCTCCAGGCAGCTGTTTTCGACATTAGGCTCCAAGGGGGCAAAGTCACTCCTTCTTCCCAGGGCTACGGAGCTCCAAGTAGGGTAAGATTCCAGGTTTTCCCCCTGGATGGAAGTGGACAAAAAAGAACACTTTACGTACTTTTAAACTGTACACAAGCACCCTCACAGTGCCAGCAGTGAGCCTGCAATGTCCCTGGCCCATTTGCAACCTTCCAGGCTGCTATTTTACACATTATGAGTGTTTCAGCTCCAAGGGGGAAAAGTCACTCCTTCTACCCAGGGCTACGGAGCTCCAAGTAGGGTAAGATTCCAGGTTTCCCCCCTGGATGGAAGTGGGGAAAAAAAGAACATTTTACGTGCTTTAAAACCGCACACAAGCACCCTCACAGTGCAAGCACTGGGCCTGCAATGTCCCTGGCCCATTTGCAACCTTCCAGGCTGCTATTTTACACATTATGAGTGTTTCAGCTCCAAGGGGGAAAAGTCACTCCTTCTACCCAGGGCTACGGAGCTCCAAGTAGGGTAAGATTCCAGGTTTTCCCCCTGGATGGAAGTGGGGAAAAAAAGAACATTTTACGTGCTTTAAAACCGCACACAAGCACCCTCACAGTGCAAGCACTGGGCCTGCAATGTCCCTGGCCCATTTGCAACCTCCAGGCAGCTGTTTTCGACATTAGGCTCCAAGGGGGCAAAGTCACTCCTTCTACCCAGGGCTACGGAGCTCCAAGTAGGGTAAGATTCCAGGTTTTCCCCCTGGATGGAAGTGGAGAAAAAAGAACACTTTACGTGCTTCAAAACGGTACACAAGCACCCTCACAGTGTCAGCACTGGGCCTGCAATGTCCCTGGCCCATTTGCAACCTCCAGGCAGCTGTTTTCGACATTAGGCTCCAAGGGGGAAAAGTCACTCCTTCTACCCAGGGCTACGGAGCTCCAAGTAGGGTAAGATTCCAGGTTTTCCCCCTGGATGGAAGTGGAGAAAAAAGAACACTTTACGTGCTTCAAAACTGTACACAAGCACCCTCACAGTGTCAGCACTGGGCCTGCAATGTCCCTGGGCCATTTGCTACCTTCCAGGCAGCTATTTTACACATTATGGGTGTTTCAGCTCCAAGGGGGCAAAGTCACTCCTTCTACCCAGGGCTACGGAGCTCCAAGTAGGGTAAGATTCCAGGTTTTCGCCCTGGATGGAAGTGGAAAAAAAAGAACACTTTACGTGCTTCAAAACGGTACACAAGCACCCTCACAGTGTCAGCACTGGGCCTGCAATGTCCTTGGCCCATTTGCAAGCTCCAGGCAGCTGTTTTCGACATTAGGCTCCACGGGGGCAAAGTCACTCCTTCTACCCAGGGCTACGGAGCTCCAAGTAGGGTAAGATTCCAGGTTTTCCCCCTGGATGGAAGTGGAAAAAAAAAGAACACTTTACGTGCTTTAAAACCGCACACAAGCACCCTCACAGTGCCAGCAGTGAGCCTGCAATGTCCCTGGCCCATTTGCAACCTTCCAGGCTGCTATTTTACACATTATGAGTGTTTCAGCTCCAAGGGGGCAAAGTCACTCCTTCTACCCAGGGCTACGGAGCTCCAAGTAGGGTTAGATTCCAGGTTTTCCCCCTGGATGGAAGTGGGGGAAAAAAAGAACACTTTACGTGCTTTAAAACCGCACACAAGCACCCTCACAGTGCAAGCACTGGGCCTGCAATGTCCCTGGCCCATTTGCAACCTTCCAGGCTGCTATTTTACACATTATGAGTGTTTCAGCTCCAAGGGGGCAAAGTCACTCCTTCTACCCAGGGCTACGGAGCTCCAAGTAGGGTAAGATTCCAGGTTTTCCCCCTGGATGGAAGTGGACAAAAAAGAACACTTTACGTGCTTTTAAACTGTACACAAGCACCCTCACAGTGCCAGCAGTGAGCCTGCAATGTCCCTGGCCCATTTGCAACCTTCCAGGCTGCTATTTTACTCATTATGAGTGTTTCAGCTCCAAGGGGGCAAAGTCACTCCTTCTACCCAGGGCTACGGAGCTCCAAGTAGGGTTAGATTCCAGGTTTTCCCCCTGGATGGAAGTGGGGGAAAAAAAGAACACTTTACGTGCTTTAAAACCGCACACAAGCACCCTCACAGTGCAAGCACTGGGCCTGCAATGTCCCTGGCCCATTTGCAACCTTCCAGGCTGCTATTTTACACATTATGAGTGTTTCAGCTCCAAGGGGGCAAAGTCACTCCTTCTACCCAGGGCTACGGAGCTCCAAGTAGGGTAAGATTCCAGGTTTTCCCCCTGGATGGAAGTGGAAAAAAAAGAACACTTTACGTGCTTCAAAACGGTACACAAGCACCCTCACAGTGTCAGCACTGGGCCTGCAATGTCCCTGGCCCATTTGCAAGCTCCAGGCAGCTGTTTTCGACATTAGGCTCCAAGGGGGAAAAGTCACTCCTTCTACCCAGGGCTACGGAGCTCCAAGTAGGGTAAGATTCCAGGTTTTCCCCCTGGATGGAAGTGGGGAAAAAAAAGAACACTTTACGTGCTTTAAAACCGCACACAAGCACCCTCACAGTGCAAGCACTGGGCCTGCAATGTCCCTGGCCCATTTGCAACCTCCAGGCAGCTGTTTTCGACATTAGGCTCCAAGGGGGCAAAGTCCCTCCTTCTACCCAGGGCTACGGAGCTCCAAGTAGGGTAAGATTCCAGGTTTTCCCCCTGGATGGAAGTGGGGGAAAAAAGAACATTTTACGTGCTTTAAAACCGCACACAAGCGCCCTCACAGTGCAAGCACTGGGCCTGCAATGTCCCTGGCCCATTTGCAACCTCCAGGCAGCTGTTTTCGACATTAGGCTCCAAGGGGGCAAAGTCACTCCTTCTTCCCAGGGCTACGGAGCTCCAAGTAGGGTAAGATTCCAGGTTTTCCCCCTGGATGGAAGTGGACAAAAAAGAACACTTTACGTGCTTTTAAACTGTACACAAGCACCCTCACAGTGCCAGCAGTGAGCCTGCAATGTCCCTGGCCCATTTGCTACCTTCCAGGCAGCTATTTTACACATTATGGGTGTTTCAGCTCCAAGGGGGCAAAGTCACTCCTTCTACCCAGGGCTACGGAGCTCCAAGTAGGGTAAGATTCCAGGTTTTCCCCCTGGATGGAAGTGGAGAAAAAAGAACACTTTACGTGCTTCAAAACGGTACACAAGCACCCTCACAGCGTCAGCACTGGGCCTGCAATGTCCCTGGCCCATTTGCAAGCTCCAGGCAGCTGTTTTCGACATTAGGCTCCAAGGGGCAAAAGTCACTCCTTCTACCCAGGGCTACGGAGCTCCAAGTAGGGTAAGATTCCAGGTTTTCCCCCTGGATGGAAGTGGAGAAAAAAGAACACTTTACCTGCTTCAAAACTGTACACAAGCACCCTCACAGTGTCAGCACTGGGCCTGCAATGTCCCTGGGCCATTTGCAACCTTCCAGGCAGCTATTTTACACATTATGGGTGTTTCAGCTCCAAGGGGGCAAAGTCACTCCTTCTACCCAGGGCTACGGAGCTCCAAGTAGGGTAAGATTCCAGGTTTTCCCCCTGGATGGAAGTGGACAAAAAAGAACACTTTACGTGCTTTTAAACTGTACACAAGCACCCTCACAGTGCCAGCAGTGAGCCTGCAATGTCCCTGGCTCATTTGCAACCTTCCAGGCTGCTATTTTACACATTATGGGTGTTTCATCTCCAAGGGGGCAAAGTCACTCCTTCTACCCAGGGCTACGGAGCTCCAAGTAGGGTAAGATTCCAGGTTTTACCCCTGGATGGAAGTGGAAAAAAAAAGAACACTTTACGTGCTTCAAAATGTTACACAAGCACCCTCACAGTGTCAGCGCTGGGCCTGCAATGTCCCTGGGCCATTTGCAACCTTCCAGGCAGCTATTTTACACATTATGGGTGTTTCAGCTCCAAGGGGGCAAAGTCACTCCTTCTACCCAGGGCTACGGAGCTCCAAGTAGGGTAAGATTCCAGGTTCTCCCCCTGGATGGAAGTGGACAAAAAAGAACACTTTACGTGCTTTTAAACTGTACACAAGCACCCTCACAGTGCCAGCAGTGAGCCTGCAATGTCCCTGGCTCATTTGCAACCTTCCAGGCTGCTATTTTACACATTATGGGTGTTTCATCTCCAAGGGGGCAAAGTCACTCCTTCTACCCAGGGCTACGGAGCTCCAAGTAGGGTTAGATTCCAGGTTTTCCCCTTGAATGGAAGTGGAAAAAAAAAAGAACACTTTACGTGCTTTAAAACCGCACACAAGCACCCTCACAGTGTCAGCACTGGGCCTGCAATGTCCCTGGCCCATTTGCAACCTCCAGGCAGCTGTTTTCGACATTAGGCTCCAAGGGGGAAAAGTCACTCCTTCTACCCAGGGCTACGGAGCTCCAAGTAGGGTAAGATTCCAGGTTTTACCCCTGGATGGAAGTGGAGAAAAAAAAGAACACTTTACGTGGTTCAAAATGTTACACAAGCACCCTCACAGTGTCAGCGCTGGGCCTGCAATGTCCCTGGGCCATTTGCAACCTTCCAGGCAGCTATTTTACACATTATGGGTGTTTCAGCTCCAAGGGGGCAAAGTCACTCCTTCTACCCAGGGCTACGGAGCTCCAAGTAGGGTAAGATTCCAGGATTTCCCCCTGGATGGAAGTTGGAAAAAAAGAACACTTTACGTGCTTTTAAACTGTACACAAGCACCCTCACAGTGCCAGCAGTGAGCCTGCAATGTCCCTGGCCCATTTGCAACCTTCCAGGCTGCTATTTTACACATTATGGGTGTTTCAGCTCCAAGGGGGCAAAGTCACTCCTTCTACCCAGGGCTACGGAGCTCCAAGTAGGGTTAGATTCCAGGTTTTCCCCTTGAATGGAAGTGGAAAAAAAAAAGAACACTTTACGTGCTTTAAAACCGCACACAAGCACCCTCACAGTGTCAGCACTGGGCCTGCAATGTCCCTGGCCCATTTGCAACCTCCAGGCAGCTGTTTTCGACATTAGGCTCCAAGGGGGAAAAGTCACTCCTTCTACCCAGGGCTACGGAGCTCCAAGTAGGGTAAGATTCCAGGTTTTACCCCTGGATGGAAGTGGAAAAAAAAGAACACTTTACGTGCTTCAAAATGTTACACAAGCACCCTCACAGTGTCAGCGCTGGGCCTGCAATGTCCCTGGGCCATTTGCAACCTTCCAGGCAGCTATTTTACACATTATGGGTGTTTCAGCTCCAAGGGGGCAAAGTCACTCCTTCTACCCAGGGCTACGGAGCTCCAAGTAGGGTAAGATTCCAGGATTTCCCCCTGGATGGAAGTTGGAAAAAAAGAACACTTTACATGCTTTTAAACTGTACACAAGCACCCTCACAGTGCCAGCAGTGAGCCTGCAATGTCCCTGGCCCATTTGCAACCTTCCAGGCTGCTATTTTACACATTATGGGTGTTTCAGCTCCAAGGGGGCAAAGTCACTCCTTCTACCCAGGGCTACGGAGCTCCAAGTAGGGTAAGATTCCAGGTTTTCCCCCTGGATGGAAGTGGAAAAAAAAGAACACTTTACGTGCTTCAAAACGGTACACAAGCACCCTCACAGTGTCAGCACTGGGCCTGCAATGTCCCTGGCCCATTTGCAAGCTCCAGGCAGCTGTTTTCGACATTAGGCTCCAAGGGGGCAAAGTCACTCCTTCTACCCAGGGCTACGGAGCTCCAAGTAGGGTAAGATTCCAGGTTTTACCCCTGGATGGAAGTGGAAAAAAAAAGAACACTTTACGTGCTTCAAAATGTTACACAAGCACCCTCACAGTGTCAGCGCTGGGCCTGCAATGTCCCTGGGCCATTTGCAACCTTCCAGGCAGCTATTTTACACATTATGGGTGTTTCAGCTCCAAGGGGGCAAAGTCACTCCTTCTACCCAGGGCTACGGAGCTCCAAGTAGGGTAAGATTCCAGGATTTCCCCCTGGATGGAAGTTGGAAAAAAAGAACACTTTACGTGCTTTTAAACTGTACACAAGCACCCTCACAGTGCCAGCAGTGAGCCTGCAATGTCCCTGGGCCATTTGCAACCTTCCAGGCAGCTATTTTACACATTATGGGTGTTTCAGCTCCAAGGGGGCAAAGTCACTCCTTCTACCCAGGGCTACGGAGCTCCAAGTAGGGTAAGATTCCAGGTTTTCCCCCTGGATGGAAGTGGGAAAAAAAAGAACACTTTACGTGCTTCAAAACTGTACACAAGCACCCTCACAGTGTCAGCACTGGGCCTGCAATGTCCCTGGCCCATTTGCAACCTCCAGGCAGCTGTTTTCGACATTAGGCTCCAAGGGGGCAAAGTCACTCCTTCTACCCAGGGCTACGGAGCTCCAAGTAGGGTAAGATTCCAGGTTTTCCCCCTGGATGGAAGTGGGGAAAAAAAAGAACACTTTACGTGCTTTAAAACCGCACACAAGCACCCTCACAGTGCAAGCACTGGGCCTGCAATGTCCCTGTCCCATTTGCAACCTCCAGGCAGCTGTTTTCGACATTAGGCTCCAAGGGGGAAAAGTCACTCCTTCTACCCAGGGCTACGGAGCTCCAAGTAGGGTAAGATTCCAGGTTTTCCCCCTAGATGGAAGTGGAAAAAAAGATCATTTTTCGTGCTTCAAAACTGTACACAAGCACCATCACAGTGTCAGCACTGGGCCTGCAATGTCCCTGGGCCATTTGCAACCTTCCAGGCAGCTATTTTACACATTATGGGTGTTTCAGCTCCAAGGGGGAAAAGTCACTCCTTCTACCCAGGGCTGCGGAGCTCCAAGTAGGGTAAGATTCCAGGTTTTCCCCCTGGATGGAAGTGGAGAAAAAAGAACACTTTACGTGCTTCAAAACGGTACACAAGCACCCTCACAGTGTCAGCACTGGGCCTGCAATGTCCCTGGCCCATTTGCAAGCTCCAGGCAGCTGTTTTCGACATTAGGCTCCAAGGGGGAAAAGTCACTCCTTCTACCCAGGGCTACGGAGCTCCAAGTAGGGTAAGATTCCAGGTTTTCCCCCTGGATGGAAGTGGGGAAAAAAAAGAACACTTTACGTGCTTTAAAACCGCACACAAGCACCCTCACAGTGCAAGCACTGGGCCTGCAATGTCCCTGGCCCATTTGCAACCTCCAGGCAGCTGTTTTCGACATTAGGCTCCAAGGGGGCAAAGTCCCTCCTTCTACCCAGGGCTACGGAGCTCCAAGTAGGGTAAGATTCCAGGTTTTCCCCCTGGATGGAAGTGGGGAAAAAAAGAACATTTTACGTGCTTTAAAACCGCACACAAGCACCCTCACAGTGCAAGCACTGGGCCTGCAATGTCCCTGGCCCATTTGCAACCTCCAGGCAGCTGTTTTCGACATTAGGCTCCAAGGGGGCAAAGTCACTCCTTCTACCCAGGGCTACGGAGCTCCAAGTAGGGTAAGATTCCAGGTTTTCCCCCTGGATGGAAGTGGGAAAAAAAGAACACTTTACGTGCTTTAAAACCGCACACAAGCACCCTCACAGTGCCAGCACTGAGCCTGCAATGTCCCTGGCCCATTTGCAACCTTCCAGGCAGCTATTTTACACATTATGAGTGTTTCAGCTCCAAGGGGGCAAAGTCACTCCTTCTACCCAGGGCTACGGAGCTCCAAGTAGGGTAAGATTCCAGGTTTTCGCCCTGGATGGAAGTGGAAAAAAAAGAACACTTTACGTGCTTCAAAACGGTACACAAGCACCCTCACAGTGTCAGCACTGGGCCTGCAATGTCATTGGCCCATTTGCAAGCTCCAGGCAGCTGTTTTCGACATTAGGCTCCACGGGGGCAAAGTCACTCCTTCTACCCAGGGCTACGGAGCTCCAAGTAGGGTAAGATTCCAGGTTTTCCCCCTGGATGGAAGTGGAAGAAAAAAGAACACTTTACGTGCTTTTAAACTGTACACAAGCACCCTCACAGTGCCAGCAGTGAGCCTGCAATGTCCCTGGCCCATTTGCAACCTTCCAGGCTGCTATTTTACACATTATGAGTGTTTCAGCTCCAAGGGGGCAAAGTCACTCCTTCTACCCAGGGCTACGGAGCTCCAAGTCGGGTAAGATTCCAGGTTTTCCCCCTGGATGGAAGTGGGGAAAAAAAGAACACTTTACGTGCTTTAAAACAGCACACAAGCACCCTCACAGTGCCAGCACTGGGCCTGCAATGTCCCTGGCCCATTTGCAACCTTCCAGGCAGCTATTTTACACATTATGGGTGTTTCAGCTCCAAGGGGGAAAAGTCACTCCTTCTACCCAGGGCTACGGAGCTCCAAGTAGGGTAAGATTCCAGGTTTTCCCCCTGGATGGAAGTGGAGTAAAAAGAACACTTTACGTGCTTCAAAACGGTACACAAGCACCCTCACAGCGTCAGCACTGGGCCTGCAATGTCCCTGGCCCATTTGCAACCTCCAGGCAGCTGTTTTCGACATTAGGCTCCAAGGGGGCAAAGTCACTCCTTCTACCCAGGGCTACGGAGCTCCAAGTAGGGTAAGATTCCAGGTTTTCCCCCTGGATGGAAGTGGAGAAAATAGAACACTTTACGTGCTTCAAAACCGTACACAAGCACCCTCACAGTGTCAGCACTGGGCCTGCAATGTCCCTGGGCCATTTGCAACCTTCCAGGCAGCTATTTTACACATTATGAGTGTTTCAGCTCCAAGGGGGAAAAGTCACTCCTTCTACCCAGGGCTACGGAGCTCCAAGTAGGGTAAGATTCCAGGTTTTCCCCCTGGATGGAAGTGGAGAAAATAGAACACTTTACGTGCTTCAAAACCGTACACAAGCACCCTCACAGTGTCAGCACTGGGCCTGCAATGTCCCTGGGCCATTTGCAACCTTCCAGGCAGCTATTTTACACATTATGAGTGTTTCAGCTCCAAGGGGGCAAAGTCAATCCTTCTACCCAGGGCTGCGGAGCTCCAAGTAGGGTAAGATTCCAGGTTTTACCCCTGGATGGAAGTAGAAAAAAAAAGAACACTTTACGTGCTTCAAAACTGTACACAAGCACCCTCACAGTGTCAGAACTGGGCATGCAATGTCACTGGCCCATTTGTAACCTTCCAGGCAGCTATTTTACACATTATGGGTGTTTCAGCTCCAAGGGGGCAAAGTCACTCCTTCTACCCAGGGCTACGGAGCTCCAAGTAGGGTAAGATTCCAGGTTTTGCCCCTGGATGGAAGTGGAAAAAAAAGAACACTTTAAGGCCCGTATTTATACTTTTTTTAGAGCCGCATTTGCGCCGCTTTTTGACGGCTAACGGCGCAAACCTACAAAATACAATGGTATTTTGCAAGTTTGCGCCATTTTTGCGTCAAAAAACGACGCAAATGCGGCGCTAAAAAAAAGTATAAATACGGGCCTAAGTGCTTTAAAACCGCACACAAGCACCCTCACAGTGCCAGCACTGGGCCTGCAATGTCCCTGGCCCATTTGCAACCTCCAGGCAGCTGTTTTCGACATTAGGCTCCAAGGGGAAAAGTCACTCCTTCTACCCAGGGCTACGGAGCTCCAAGTAGGGTAAGATTCCAGGTTTTCCCCCTAGATGGAAGTGGAAAAAAAGATCATTTTTCGTGCTTCAAAACTGTACACAAGCACCATCACAGTGTCAGCACTGGCCTGCAATGTCCCTGGGCCATTTGCAACCTTCCAGGCAGCTATTTTACACATTATGGGTGTTTCAGCTCCAAGGGGGAAAAGTCACTCCTTCTACCCAGGGCTGCGGAGCTCCAAGTAGGGTAAGATTCCAGGTTTTCCCCCTGGATGGAAGTGGAGAAAAAAGAACACTTTACGTGCTTCAAAACGGTACACAAGCACCCTCACAGTGTCAGCACTGGGCCTGCAATGTCCCTGGCCCATTTGCAAGCTCCAGGCAGCTGTTTTCGACATTAGGCTCCAAGGGGGAAAAGTCACTCCTTCTACCCAGGGCTACGGAGCTCCAAGTAGGGTAAGATTCCAGGTTTTCCCCCTGGATGGAAGTGGGGAAAAAAAAGAACACTTTACGTGCTTTAAAACCGCACACAAGCACCCTCACAGTGCAAGCACTGGGCCTGCAATGTCCCTGGCCCATTTGCAACCTCCAGGCAGCTGTTTTCGACATTAGGCTCCAAGGGGGCAAAGTCCCTCCTTCTACCCAGGGCTACGGAGCTCCAAGTAGGGTAAGATTCCAGGTTTTCCCCCTGGATGGAAGTGGGGAAAAAAAGAACATTTTACGTGCTTTAAAACCGCACACAAGCACCCTCACAGTGCAAGCACTGGGCCTGCAATGTCCCTGGCCCATTTGCAACCTCCAGGCAGCTGTTTTCGACATTAGGCTCCAAGGGGGCAAAGTCACTCCTTCTACCCAGGGCTACGGAGCTCCAAGTAGGGTAAGATTCCAGGTTTTCCCCCTGGATGGAAGTGGGAAAAAAAGAACACTTTACGTGCTTTAAAACCGCACACAAGCACCCTCACAGTGCCAGCACTGAGCCTGCAATGTCCCTGGCCCATTTGCAACCTTCCAGGCAGCTATTTTACACATTATGAGTGTTTCAGCTCCAAGGGGGCAAAGTCACTCCTTCTACCAGGGCTACGGAGCTCCAAGTAGGGTAAGATTCCAGGTTTTCGCCTTGGATGGAAGTGGAAAAAAAAGAACACTTTACGTGCTTCAAAACGGTACACAAGCACCCTCACAGTGTCAGCACTGGGCCTGCAATGTCATTGGCCCATTTGCAAGCTCCAGGCAGCTGTTTTCGACATTAGGCTCCACGGGGGCAAAGTCACTCCTTCTACCCAGGGCTACGGAGCTCCAAGTAGGGTAAGATTCCAGGTTTTCCCCCTGGATGGAAGTGGAAAAAAAAAGAACACTTTACGTGCTTTAAAACCGCACACAAGCACCCTCACAGTGCCAGCAGTGAGCCTGCAATGTCCCTGGCCCATTTGCAACCTTCCAGGCTGCTATTTTACACATTATGAGTGTTTCAGCTCCAAGGGGGCAAAGTCACTCCTTCTACCCAGGGCTACGGAGCTCCAAGTAGGGTTAGATTCCAGGTTTTCCCCCTGGATGGAAGTGGGGGAAAAAAAGAACACTTTACGTGCTTTAAAACCGCACACAAGCACCCTCACAGTGCAAGCACTGGGCCTGCAATGTCCCTGGCCCATTTGCAACCTTCCAGGCTGCTATTTTACACATTATGAGTGTTTCAGCTCCAAGGGGGCAAAGTCACTCCTTCTACCCAGGGCTACGGAGCTCCAAGTAGGGTAAGATTCCAGGTTTTCCCCCTGGATGGAAGTGGAAAAAAAAGAACACTTTACGTGCTTCAAAACGGTACACAAGCACCCTCACAGTGTCAGCACTGGGCCTGCAATGTCCCTGGCCCATTTGCAAGCTCCAGGCAGCTGTTTTCGACATTAGGCTCCAAGGGGGAAAAGTCACTCCTTCTACCCAGGGCTACGGAGCTCCAAGTAGGGTAAGATTCCAGGTTTTCCCCCTGGATGGAAGTGGGGAAAAAAAAGAACACTTTACGTGCTTTAAAACCGCACACAAGCACCCTCACAGTGCAAGCACTGGGCCTGCAATGTCCCTGGCCCATTTGCAACCTCCAGGCAGCTGTTTTCGACATTAGGCTCCAAGGGGCAAAGTCCCTCCTTCTACCCAGGGCTACGGAGCTCCAAGTAGGGTAATATTCCAGGTTTTCCCCCTGGATGGAAGTGGAAAAAAAAAGAACACTTTACGTGCTTCAAAATGTTACACAAGCACCCTCACAGTGTCAGCGCTGGGCCTGCAATGTCCCTGGGCCATTTGCAACCTTCCAGGCAGCTATTTTACACATTATGGGTGTTTCAGCTCCAAGGGGGCAAAGTCACTCCTTCTACCCAGGGCTACGGAGCTCCAAGTAGGGTAAGATTCCAGGTTTTCCCCCTGGATGGAAGTGGAAAAAAAACAAACACTTTACGTGCTTCAAAACCGTACACAAGCACCCTCACAGTGTCAGCACTGGGCCTGCAATGTCCCTGGGCCATTTGCAACCTTCCAGGCAGCTAATTTTACACATTATGAGTGTTTCAGCTCCAAGGGGGCAAAGTCAATCCTTCTACCCAGGGCTGCGGAGCTCCAAGTAGGGTAAGATTCCAGGTTTTACCCCTGGATGGAAGTAGAAAAAAAAAGAACACTTTACGTGCTTCAAAACTGTACACAAGCACCCTCACAGTGTCAGAACTGGGCATGCAATGTCACTGGCCCATTTGTAACCTTCCAGGCAGCTATTTTACACATTATGGGTGTTTCAGCTCCAAGGGGGCAAAGTCACTCCTTCTACCCAGGGCTACGGAGCTCCAAGTAGGGTAAGATTCCAGGTTTTGCCCCTGGATGGAAGTGGAAAAAAAAGAACACTTTAAGGCCCGTATTTATACTTTTTTTAGAGCCGCATTTGCGCCGCTTTTTGACGGCTAACGGCGCAAACCTACAAAATACAATGGTATTTTGCAAGTTTGCGCCGTTTTTGCGTCAAAAAACGACGCAAATGCGGCGCTAAAAAAAAGTATAAATACGGGCCTAAGTGCTTTAAAACCGCACACAAGCACCCTCACAGTGCCAGCACTGGGCCTGCAATGTCCCTGGCCCATTTGCAACCTCCAGGCAGCTGTTTTCGACATTAGGCTCCAAGGGGGCAAAGTCACTCCTTTTACCCAGGGCTACGGAGCTCCAAGTAGGGTAAGATTCCAGGTTTTCCCCCTGGATGGAAGTGGAGAAAATAGAACACTTTACGTGCTTCAAACTGTACACAAGCACCCTCACAGTGTCAGCACTGGGCCTGCAATGTCCCTGGCCCATTTGCAACCTTCCAGGCTGCTATTTTACACATTATGGGTGTTTCAGCTCCAAGGGGGGCAAAGTCACTCCTTCTACCCAGGGCTACGGAGCTCCAAGTAGGGTAAGATTCCAGGTTTTCCCCCTGGATGGAAGTGGAGAAAAAAGAACACTTTACGTGCTTCATAACTGTACACAAGCACCCTCACAGTGTCAGCACTGGGCCTGCAATGTCCCTGGGCCATTTGCAACCTTCCAGGCAGCTATTTTACACATTATGGGTGTTTCAGCTCCAAGGGGGCAAAGTCACTCCTTCTACCCAGGGCTACGGAGCTCCAAGTAGGGTTAGATTCCAGGTTTTCCCCCTGGATGGAAGTGGAAAAAAAAGAACACTTTACGTGCTTCAAAACTGTACACAAGCACCCTCACAGTGTCAGCACTGGGCCTGCAATGTCCCTGGCCCATTTGCAACCTCCAGGCAGCTGTTTTTCGACATTAGGCTCCAAGGGGGCAAAGTCACTCCTTCTACCCAGGGCTACGGAGCTCCAAGTAGGGTAAGATTCCAGGTTTTCCCCCTGGATGGAAGTGGGAAAAAAAAGAACACTTTACGTGCTTTAACACCGCACACAAGCACCCTCACAGTGCAAGCACTGGGCCTGCAATGTCCCTGGCCCATTTGCAACCTCCAGGCAGCTGTTTTCGACATTAGGCTCCAAGGGGGAAAAGTCACTCCTTCTACACAGGGCTACGGAGCTCCAAGTAGGGTAAGATTCCAGGTTTTCCCCCTAGATGGAAGTGGAAAAAAAGATCATTTTTCGTGCTTCAAAACTGTACACAAGCACCATCACAGTGTCAGCACTGGGCCTGCAATGTCCCTGGGCCATTTGCAACCTTCCAGGCAGCTATTTTACACATTATGGGTGTTTCAGCTCCAAGGGGGAAAAGTCACTCCTTCTACCCAGGGCTGCGGAGCTCCAAGTAGGGTAAGATTCCAGGTTTTCCCCCTTGATGGAAGTGGAAAAAAAAGAACATGTTACGTGCTTCAAAACTGTACACAAGCACCCTCACAGTGTCAGCACTGGGCCTGCAATGTCCCTGGGCCATTTGCAACCTTCCAGGCAGCTATTTTACACATTATGAGTGTTTCAGCTCCAAGGGGGCAAAGTCACTCCTTCTACCCAGGGCTGCGGAGCTCCAAGTAGGGTAAGATTCCAGGTGTTCCCCCTGGATGGAATTGAAAAAAAAAGAACACTTTACGTGCTTCAAAACTGTACACAAGCACCCTCACAGTGTCAGCACTGGGCCTGCAATGTCCCTGGGCCATTTGCTACCTTCCAGGCAGCTATTTTACACATTATGGGTGTTTCAGCTCCAAGGGGGCAAAGTCACTCCTTCTACACAGGGCTACGGAGCTCCAAGTAGGGTAAG
>NW_027150209.1:0-61138 GCF_031143425.1 Pleurodeles waltl | reverse complement strand
GGTTTAGTAGGTTTCCCTAGGTGGCGGCTGAGCTACAGGCCAAAATCTACAGGTAGGCACTTTGCAAAAAACACCTCTGTTTTCCTTCAAAAATTTGGCTGTGTCCACGTTGCGATTTGGGGCGTTTCCTGTCGCGGGCGCTAGGCCTACCCACACAAGTGAGGTATCATTTTTATCGGGAGACGTGGGGGAACGCTGGGTGGAAGGAAATTTGTGGCTCCTCTCAGATTCCAGAACTTTCTGCCACAGAAATGTGAGGAACATGTGTTTTTTTAGCCAAATTCTGAGGTTTGCAAAGGATTCTGGGTAACAGAACCTGGTCTGAGCCACACAAGTCACCCCATCTTGGATTCCCCTAGGTCTCTAGTTTTCAGAAATGCACAGGTTTGGTAGGTTTCCCTAGGTGGCGGCTGAGCTACAGGCCAAAATCTACAGGTAGGCACTTTGCAAAAAACACCTCTGTTTTCCTTCAAAAATTTGGCTGTGTCCACGTTGCGCTTTAGGGCGTTTTCTGTCGCGGGCGCTAGGCCTACCCACACAAGTGAGGTATCATTTTTATCGGGAGACGTGGGGGAACGCTGGGTGGAAGGAAATTTGTGGCTCATCTCAGATTCCAGAACTTTCTGCCACAGAAATGTGAGGAACATGTGTTTTTTTAGCCAAATTCTGAGGTTTGCAAAGGATTCTGGGTAACAGAACCTGGTCCGAGCCACACAAGTCACCCCATCTTGGATTCCCCTAGGTCTTTAGTTTTCAGAAATGCACAAGTTTGGTAGGTTTCCCTAGGTGGCGGCTGAGCTACAGGCCAAAACCTACAGGTAGGCACTTTGCAAAAAGCACCTCTGTTTTCATTCAAAAATTTGGCTGTGTCCACGTTGCGATTTGGGGCGTTTCCTGTCGCGGGCGCTAGGCCTACCCACACAAGTGAGGTATCATTTTTATCGGGAGACGTGGGGGAACGCTGGGTGGAAGGAAATTTGTGGCTCCTCTCAGATTCCAGAACTTTCTGCCACAGAAATGTGAGGAACATGTGTTTTTTTAGCCAAATTCTGAGGTTTGCAAAGGATTCTGGGTAACAGAACCTGGTCCGAGCCACACAAGTCACCCCATCTTGGATTCCGCTAGGTCTCTAGTTTTCAGAAATGCACAGGTTTGGTAGGTTTCCCTAGGTGGCGGCTGAGCTACAGGCCAAAATCTACAGGTCGGCACTTTGCAAAAAACACCTCTGTTTTCCTTCAAAAATTTGGCTGTGTCCATGTTGCGCTTTGGGGCGTTTCCTGTCGCGGGCGCTAGGCCTACCCACACAAGTGAGGTATCATTTTTATCGGGAGACGTGGGGGAACGCTGGGTGGAAGGAAATTTGTGGCTCCTCTCAGATTCCAGAACTTTCTGCCACAGAAATGTGAGGAACATGTGTTTTTTTAGCCAAATTTTGAGGTTTGCAAAGTATTCTGGGTAACAGAATCTGGTCCGAGCCACACAAGTCAACCCATCTTGGATTGCCCTAGGTCTCTAGTTTTCAGCCATGCACAAGTTTGGTAGGTTTCCCTAGGTGGCGGCTGAGCTACAGGCCAAAATCTACAGGTAGGCACTTTGCAAAAAACACCTCTGTTTTCCTTCAAAAATTTGGCTGTGTCCACGTTGCGCTATGGGGAGTTTCATGTCGCGGGCGCTAGGCCTACCCACACAAGTGAGGTATCATTTTTATCGGGAGACGTGTGGGAACGCTGGGTGGAAGGAAATTTGTGGCTCCTCTCAGATTCCAGAACTTTCTGCCACAGAAATGTGAGGAACATGTGTTTTTTTAGCCAAATTCTGAGGTTTGCAAAGGATTCTGGGTAACAGAACTTGGTCCGAGCCACACAAGTCACCCCATCTTGGATTCCCCTAGGTCTCTAGTTTTCAGAAATGCACAGGTTTGGTAGGTTTCCCTAGGTGGCGCCTGAGCTACAGGTCAAAATATACAGGTAGGCACTTTGCAAAAAACACCTCTGTTTTCCTTCAAAAATTTGGCTGTGTCCACGTTGCGCTTTGGGGCGTTTCCTGTCGCGGGTGCTAGGCCTACACACACAAGTGAGGTATCATTTTTATCGGGAGACGTGGGGGAACGCTGGGTGGAAGGAAATTTGTGGCTCCTCTCAGATTCCAGAACTTTCTGCCACAGAAATGTGAGGAACATGTGTTTTTTTAGCCAAATTCTGAGGTTTGCAAAGGATTCTGGGTAACAGAAGCTGGTCTGAGCCACACAAGTCACCCCATCTTGGATTCCCCTAGGTCTTTAGTTTTCAGAAATGCACAACTTTGGTAGGTTACCCTAGGTGGCGGCTGAGCTACAGGCCAAAATCTACAGGTAGGCACTTTGCAAAAAACACCTCTGTTTTCCTTAAAAAATTTGGCTGTGTCCACGTTGCGCTTTGGGGCGTTTCCTGTCGCGGGCGATAGGCCTACCCACACAAGTGAGGTATCATTTTTATCGGGAGACGTGGGGGAACGCTGGGTGGAAGGAAATTTGTGGCTCCTCTCAGATTCCAGAACTTTCTGCCACAGAAATATGAGGAACATGTGTTTTTTTAGCCAAATTTTGAGGTTTGCAAAGGATTCTGGGTAACAGAACCTGGTCCGAGCCACACAAGTCACCCCATCTTGGATTCCCCTAGGTCTCTAGTTTTCAGAAATGCACAGGTTTGGTAGGTTTCCCTAGGTGGCGGCTGAGCTACAGGCCAAAATCTACAGGTAGGCACTTTGCAAAAAACACCTCTGTTTTCCTTAAAAAAATTGGCTGTGTCCACGTTGCGCTTTGGGGCGTTTCCTGTCGCGGGCGCTAGGCCTACTCACACAAGTGAGGTATCATTTTTATCAGGAGACGTGGGGGAACGCTGGGTGGAAGGAAATTTGTGGCTCATCTCAGATTCCAGAACTTTCTGCCACAGAAATGTGAGGAACATGTGGTTTTTTAGCCAAATTTTGAGGTTTGCAAAGGATTCTGGGTAACAGAACCTGGTCCGAGCCACACAAGTCACCCCATCTTGGATTCCCCTAGGTCTCTAGTTTTCAGAAATGCACAGGTTTGGTAGGTTTCCCTAGGTGGCGGCTGAGCTACAGGCCAAAATCTACAGGTAGGCACTTTGCAAAAAACACCTCTGTTTTCCTTCAAAAATTTGGCTGTGTCCACGTTGCGCTTTGGAGCGTTTCCTGTCGCGGGCGCTAGGCCTACCCACACAAGTGAGGTATCATTTTTATCGGGAGACGTGGGGAAACGCTGGGTGGAAGGAAATTTGTGGCTCCTCTCAGATTCCAGAACTTTCTGCCACAGAAATGTGAGGAACATGTGTTTTTTTAGCCAAATTTTGAGGTTTGCAAAGGATTCTGGGTAACAGAACCTGGTCCGAGCCACACAAGTCACCCCATCTTGGATTCGCCTAGGTCTCTAGTTTTCTGAAATGCACAGGTTTACTAGGTTTCCCTAGGTGGCGGCTGAGCTACAGGCCAAAATCTACAGGTAGGCACTTTGCAAAAAACACCTCTGTTTTCCTTCAAAAATTTGGCTGTGTCCACGTTGCGATTTGGGGCGTTTCCTGTCGCGGGCGCTAGGCCTACCCACACAAGTGAGGTATCATTTTTATCGGGAGACGTGGGGGAACGCTGGGTGGAAGGAAATTTGTGGCTCCTCTCAGATTCCAGAACTTTCTGCCACTGAAATGTGAGGAACATGTGTTTTTTTAGCCAAATTCTGAGGTTTGCAAAGGATTCTGGGTAACAGAATCTGGTCTGAGCCACACAAGTCACCCCATCTTGGATTCCCCTAGGTCTCTAGTTTTCAGAAATGCACAGGTATGGTAGGTTTCCCTAGGTGGCGGCTGAGCTACAGGCCAAAATCTACAGGTAGGCACTTTGCAAAAAACACCTCTGTTTTCCTTAAAAAAATTGGCTGTGTCCACGTTGCGCTTTGGGGCGTTTCCTGTCGCGGGCGCTAGGCCTACTCACACAAGTGAGGTATCATTTTTATCAGGAGACGTGGGGGAACGCTGGGTGGAAGGAAATTTGTGGCTCATCTCAGATTCCAGAACTTTCTGCCACAGAAATGTGAGGAACATGTGGTTTTTTAGCCAAATTTTGAGGTTTGCAAAGGATTCTGGGTAACAGAACCTGGTCCGAGCCACACAAGTCACCCCATCTTGGATTCCCCTAGGTCTCTAGTTTTCAGAAATGCACAGGTTTGGTAGGTTTCCCTAGGTGGCGGCTGAGCTACAGGCCAAAATCTACAGGTAGGCACTTTGCAAAAAACACCTCTGTTTTCCTTCAAAAATTTGGCTGTGTCCACGTTGCGCTTTGGAGCGTTTCCTGTCGCGGGCGCTAGGCCTACCCACACAAGTGAGGTATCATTTTTATCGGGAGACGTGGGGAAACGCTGGGTGGAAGGAAATTTGTGGCTCCTCTCAGATTCCAGAACTTTCTGCCACAGAAATGTGAGGAACATGTGTTTTTTTAGCCAAATTTTGAGGTTTGCAAAGGATTCTGGGTAACAGAACCTGGTCCGAGCCACACAAGTCACCCCATCTTGGATTCGCCTAGGTCTCTAGTTTTCTGAAATGCACAGGTTTACTAGGTTTCCCTAGGTGGCGGCTGAGCTACAGGCCAAAATCTACAGGTAGGCACTTTGCAAAAAACACCTCTGTTTTCCTTCAAAAATTTGGCTGTGTCCACGTTGCGATTTGGGGCGTTTCCTGTCGCGGGCGCTAGGCCTACCCACACAAGTGAGGTATCATTTTTATCGGGAGACGTGGGGGAACGCTGGGTGGAAGGAAATTTGTGGCTCCTCTCAGATTCCAGAACTTTCTGCCACTGAAATGTGAGGAACATGTGTTTTTTTTAGCCAAATTCTGAGGTTTGCAAAGGATTCTGGGTAACAGAACCTGGTCTGAGCCACACAAGTCACCCCATCTTGGATTCCCCTAGCTCTCTAGTTTTCAGAAATGCACAGGTTTGGTAGGTTTCCCTAGGTGGCGCCTGAGCTACAGGCCAAAATCTACAGGTAGGCACTTTGCAAAAAACACCTCTGTTTTCCTTCAAAAATTTGGCTGTGTCCACGTTGCGCTTTGGGGCGTTTTCTGTCGCGGGCGCTAGGCCAACCCACACAAGTGAGGTATCATTTTTATCGGGAGACGTGGGGGAACGCTGGGTGGAAGGAAATTTGTGGCTCCTCTCAGATTCCAGAACTTTCTGCCACAGAAATGTGAGGAACAAGTGTTTTTTTAGCCAAATTTTGAGGTTTGCAAAGGATTTTGGGTAACAGAACCTGGTCCAAGCCACACAAGTCACCCCATCTTGGATTCCCCTAGGTCTTTAGTTTTCAGAAATGCACAACTTTGGTAGGTTACCCTAGGTGGCGGCTGAGCTACAGGCCAAAATCTACAGGTAGGCACTTTGCAAAAAACACCACTGTTTTCCTTAAAAAATTTGGCTGTGTCCACGTTGCGCTTTGGGGCGTTTCCTGTCGCGGGCGATAGGCCTACCCACACAAGTGAGGTATCATTTTTATCGGGAGACGTGGGGGAACGCTGGGTGGAAGGAAATTTGTGGCTCCTCTCAGATTCCAGAACTTTCTGCCACAGAAATATGAGGAACATGTGTTTTTTTATCCAAATTTTGAGGTTTGCAAAGGATTCTGGGTAACAGAACCTGGTCCGAGCCACACAAGTCACCCCATCTTGGATTCCCCTAGGTCTCTAGTTTTCAGAAATGCACAGGTTTGGTAGGTTTCCCTAGGTGGCGGCTGAGCTACAGGCCAAAATCTACAGGTAGGCACTTTGCAAAAAACACCTCTGTTTTCCTTAAAAAATTTGGCTGTGTCCACGTTGCGCTTTGGGGCGTTTCCTGTCGCGGGCGCTAGGCCTACTCACACAAGTGAGGTATCATTTTTATCAGGAGACGTGGGGGAACGCTGGGTGGAAGGAAATTTGTGGCTCATCTCAGATTCCAGAACTTTCTGCCACAGAAATGTGAGGAACATGTGGTTTTTTAGTCAAATTTTGAGGTTTGCAAAGGATTCTGGGTAACAGAACCTGGTCCGAGCCACACAAGTCACCCCATCTTGGATTCCCCTAGGTCTTTAGTTTTCAGAAATGCACAAGTTTGGTAGGTTTCCCTAGGTGGCGGCTGAGCTACAGGCCAAAATCTACAGGTAGGCACTTTGCAAAAAGCACTTCTGTTTTCATTCAAAAATTTGGCTGTGTCCACGTTGCGCTTTGGGGCGTTTCCTGTCGCGGGCGCTAGGCCTACCCACACAAGTGAGGTATCATTTTTATCGGGAGATGTGGGGGAACGCTGGGTGGAAGGAAATTTGTGGCTTCTCTCAGATTCCAGAACTTTCTGCCACAGAAATGTGAGGAACATGTGTTTTTTTAGCCAAATTTTGAGGTTTGCAAAGGATTCTGGGTAACAGAACCTGGTCCGAGCCACACAAGTCACCCCATCTTGGATTCCCCTAGGTCTCTAGTTTTCAGAAATGCACAGGTTTGGTAGGTTTCCCTAGGTGGCGGCTGAGCTACAGGCCAAAATCTACAGGTAGGCACTTTGCAAAAAACACCTCTGTTTTCCTTCAAAAATTTGGCTGTGTCCACGTTGCGCTTTGGGGCATTTCCTGTCGCGGGCGCTAGGCCTACTCACACAAGTGAGGTATCATTTTTATCGGGAGACGTGGGGGAACGCTGGGTGGAAGGAAATTTGGGTCTCCTCTCAGATTCCAGAACTTTCTGCCACAGAAATGTGAGGAACATGTATTTTTTTAGCCAAATTCTGAGCTTTGCAAAGGATTCTGGGTAACAGAACCTGGTCCGAGCCACACAAGTCACCCCATCTTGGATTCCCCTAGGTCTCTAGTTTTCAGAAATGCACAGGTTTGGTAGGTTTCCCTAGGTGGCGGCTGAGCTACAGGCCAAAATCTACAGGTAGGCACTTTGCAAAAAACGCCTCTGTTTTCATTCAAAAATTTGGCTGTGTCCACGTTGCGCTTTGGGGCGTTTCCTGTCGCGGGCGCTAGGCCTACCTACACAAGTGAGGTATAATTATTATCGGGAGACGTGGGGGAACGCTGGGTGGAAGGAAATTTGTGGCTCCTCTCAGATTCCAGAACTTTCTGCCACAGAAATGTGAGGAACATGTGTTTTTTTAGCCAAATTGTGAGGTTTGCAAAGGATTCTGGGTAACAGAACCTGGTCCGAGCCACACAAGTCACCCCATCTTGGATTCCCCTAGGTCTCTAGTTTTCAGAAATGCACAGGTTTAGTAGGTTTCCCTAGGTGGCGGCTGAGCTACAGGCCAAAATCTACAGGTAGGCACTTTGCAAAAAACACCTCTGTTTTCCTTCAAAAATTTGGCTGTGTCCACGTTGCGATTTGGGGCGTTTCCTGTCGCGGGCGCTAGGCCTACCCACACAAGTGAGGTATCATTTTTATCGGGAGACGGGGGGGAACGCTGGGTGGAAGGAAATTTGTGGCTCCTCTCAGATTCCAGAACTTTCTGCCACAGAAATGTGAGGAACATCTGTTTTTTTAGCCAAATTCTGAGGTTTGCAAAGGATTCTGGGTAACAGAACCTGGTCTGAGCCACACAAGTCACCCCATCTTCAATTCCCCTAGGTCTCTAGTTTTCAGAAATGCACAGGTTTGATAGGTTTCCCTAGGTGGCGGCTGAGCTACAGGCCAAAATCTACAGGTAGGCACTTTGCAAAAAACACCTCTGTTTTCCTTCAAAAATTTGGCTGTGTCCACGTTGCGCTTTGGGGCGTTTTCTGTCGCGGGCGCTAGGCCTACCCACACAAGTGAGGTATCATTTTTATCGGGAGACGTGGGGGAACGCTGGGTGGAAGGAAATTTGTGGCTCATCTCAGATTCCAGAACTTTCTGCCACAGAAATGTGAGGAACATGTGTTTTTTTAGCCACATTTTGAGGTTTGCAAAGGATTCTGGGTAGCAGAACCTGGTCCAAGCCACACAAGTCACCCCATCTTGGATTCCCCTAGGTCTCTAGTTTTCAGAAATGCACAGGTTTGGTAGGATTCCCTAGGTGGCGGCTGAGCTACAGGCCAAAATCTACAGGTAGGCACTTTGCAAAAAGCACCTCTGTTTTCATTCAAAAATTTGGCTGTGTCCACGTTGCGCTTTGGGGCGTTTCCTTTCTCGGGCGCTAGGCCTACCCACACAAGTGAGGTATCATTTTTATCGGGAGATGTGGGGGAACGCTGGGTGGAAGGAAATTTGTGGCTCCTCTCAGATTGCAGAACTTTCTGCCACAGAAATGTGAGGAACATGTGTTTTTTTAGCCAAATTTTGAGGTTTGCAAAGGATTCTGGGAAACAGAACCTGGTCCGAGCCACACAAGTCACCCAATCTTGGATTCCCCTAGGTCTCTAGTTTTCAGAAATGCACAGGTTTGGTAGGTTTCCCTAGGTGGCGGCTGAGCTACAGGCCAAAATCTACAGGTAGGCACTTTGCAAAAAACACCTCTGTTTTCCTTCAAAAATTTGGCTGTGTCCACGTTGCGCTTTGGGGCGTTTCCTGTCGCGGGCGCTAGGCCTACCCACACAAGTGAGGTATCATTTTTATCGGGAGACGTGGGGAAACGCTGGGTGGAAGGAAATTTGTGGCTCCTCTCAGATTCCAGAACTTTCTGCCACAGAAATGTGAGGAACATGTGTTTTTTTAGCCAAATTTTGAGGTTTGCAAAGGATTCTGGGTAACAGAACCTGGTCCGAGCCACACAAGTCACCCCATCTTGGATTCCCCTAGGTCTCTAGTTTTCAGAAATGCACAGGTTTAGTAGGTTTCCCTAGGTGGCGGCTGAGCTACAGGCCAAAATCTACAGGTAGGCACTTTGCAAAAAACACCTCTGTTTTCCTTCAAAAATTTGGCTGTGTCCACGTTGCGATTTGGGGCGTTTCCTGTCGCGGGCGCTAGGCCTACCCACACAAGTGAGGTATCATTTTTATCGGGAGACGTGGGGGAACGCTGGGTGGAAGGAAATTTGTGGCTCCTCTCAGATTCCAGAACTTTCTGCCACTGAAATGTGAGGAACATGTGTTTTTTTAGCCAAATTCTGAGGTTTGCAAAGGATTCTGGGTAACAGAACCTGGTCTGAGCCACACAAGTCACCCCATCTTGGATTCCCCTAGGTCTCTAGTTTTCAGAAATGCACAGGTTTGGTAGGTTTCCCTAGGTGGCGGCTGAGCTACAGGCCAAAATCTACAGGTAGGCACTTTGCAAAAAACACCTCTGTTTTCCTTAAAAAATTTGGCTGTGTCCACGTTGCGCTTTGGGGCGTTTTCTGTCGCGGGCGCTAGGCCAACCCACACAAGTGAGGTATCATTTTTATCGGGAGACGTGGGGGAACGCTGGGTGGAAGGAAATTTGTGGCTCATCTCAGATTCCAGAACTTTCTGCCACAGAAATGTGAGGAACAAGTGTTTTTTTAGCCAAATTTTAAGGTTTGCAAAGGATTCTGGGTAACAGAACCTGGTCCAAGCCACACAAGTCACCCCATCTTGGATTCCCCTAGGTCTCTAGTTTTCAGAAATGCACAGGTTTGGTAGGTTTCCCTAGGTGGCGGCTGAGCTACAGGCCAAAATCTACAGGTAGGCACTTTGCAAAAAACACCTCTGTTTTCCTTCAAAAATTTGGCTGTGTCCACGTTGCGCTTTGGGGCGTTTCATGTCGCGGGCGCTAGGCCTACCCACACAAGTGAGGTATCATTTTTATCGGGAGACGTGGGGGAACGCTGGGTGGAAGGAAATTTGTGGCTCCTCTCAGATTCCAGAACTTTCTGCCACAGAAATGTGAGGAACATGTGTTTTTTTAGCCAAATTCTGAGGTTTACAAAGGATTCTGGATAACAGAACCTGGTCCGAGCCACACAAGTCACCCCATCTTGCATTCCCCTAGGTCTCTAGTTTTCAGAAATGCACAGGTTTGGTAGGTTTCCCTAGGTGGCGGCTGAGCTACAGGCCAAAATCTACAGGTAGGCACTTTGCAAAAAACACCTCTGTTTTCATTCAAAAATTTGGCTGTGTCCACGTTGCGCTTTGGGGCGTTTCCTGTCGCGGGCGCTAGGCCTACCCACACAAGTGAGGTATCATTTTTATCGGGAGATGTGGTGGAACTCTGGGTGGAAGGAAATTTGTGGCTCCTCTCAGATTCCAGAACTTTCTGCCACAGAAATGTGAGGAACATGTGTTTTTTTAGCCAAATTTTGAGGTTTGCAAAGGATTCTGGGTAACAGAATCTGGTCCGAGCCACACAAGTCACCCCATCTTGGATTGCCCTAGGTCTCTAGTTTTCAGCCATGCACAAGTTTGGTAGGTTTCCCTAGGTGGCGGCTGAGCTACAGGCCAAAATCTACAGGTAGGCACTTTGCAAAAAACACCTCTGTTTTCCTTCAAAAATTTGGCTGTTTCCACGTTGCGCTATGGGGAGTTTCCTGTCGCGGGCGCTAGGCCTACCCACACAAGTGAGGTATCATTTTTATCGGGAGACGTGTGGGAACGCTGGGTGGAAGGAAATTTGTGGCTCCTCTCAGATTTCAGACCTTTCTGCCACAGAAATGTGAGGAACATGTGTTTTTTTAGCCAAATTTTGAGGTTTGCAATGGATTCTGGGTAACAGAACCTGGTCCGAGCCACACAAGTCACCCCATCTTGGATTCCCCTAGGTCTTTAGTTTTCAGAAATGCACAGGTTTGGTAGGTTTCCCTAGGTGGCGCCTGAGCTACAGGCCAAAATATACAGGTAGGCACTTTGCAAAAAACACCTCTGTTTTCCTTCAAAAATTTGGCTGTGTCCACGTTGCGCTTTGGGGCGTTTCCTGTCGCGGGTGCTAGGCCTACACACACAAGTGAGGTATCATTTTTATCGGGAGACGTGGGGGAACGCTGGGTGGAAGAAAATTTGTGGCTCCTCTCAGATTTCAGACCTTTCTGCCACAGAAATGTGAGGAACATGTGTTTTTTTAGCCAAATTTTGAGGTTTGCAATGGATTCTGGGTAACAGAACCTGGTCCGAGCCACACAAGTCACCCCATCTTGGATTCCCCTAGGTCTTTAGTTTTCAGAAATGCACAACTTTGGTAGGTTACCCTAGGTGGCGGCTGAGCTACAGGCCAAAATCTACAGGTAGGCACTTTGCAAAAAACACCTCTGTTTTCCTTAAAAAATTTGGCTGTGTCCACGTTGCGCTTTGGGGCGTTTCCTGTCGCGGGCGATAGGCCTACCCACACAAGTGAGGTATCATTTTTATCGGGAGACGTGGGGGAACGCTGGGTGGAAGGAAATTTGTGGCTCCTCTCAGATTCCAGAACTTTCTGCCACAGAAATATGAGGAACATGTGTTTTTTTAGCCAAATTTTGAGGTTTGCAAAGGATTCTGGGTAACAGAACCTGGTCCGAGCCACACAAGTCACCCCATCTTGGATTCCCCTAGGTCTCTAGTTTTCAGAAATGCACAGGTTTGGTAGGTTTCCCTAGGTGGCGGCTGAGCTACAGGCCAAAATCTACAGGTAGGCACTTTGCAAAAAACACCTCTGTTTTCCTTAAAAAAATTGGCTGTGTCCACGTTGCGCTTTGGGGCGCTTCCTGTCGCGGGCGCTAGGCCTACTCACACAAGTGAGGTATCATTTTTATCAGGAGACGTGGGGGAACGCTGGGTGGAAGGAAATTTGTGGCTCATCTCAGATTCCAGAACTTTCTGCCACAGAAATGTGAGGAACATGTGGTTTTTTAGCCAAATTTTGAGGTTTGCAAAGGATTCTGGGTAACAGAACCTGGTCCGAGCCACACAAGTCACCCCATCTTGGATTCCCCTAGGTCTCTAGTTTTCAGAAATGCACAGGTTTGGTAGGTTTCCCTAGGTGGCGGCTGAGCTACAGGCCAAAATCTACAGTTAGGCACTTTGCAAAAAACACCTCTGTTTTCCTTCAAAAATTTGGCTGTGTCCACGTTGCGCTTTGGAGCGTTTCCTGTCGCGGGCGCTAGGCCTACCCACACAAGTGAGGTATCATTTTTATCGGGAGACGTGGGGAAACGCTGGGTGGAAGGAAATTTGTGGCTCCTCTCAGATTCCAGAACTTTCTGCCACAGAAATGTGAGGAACATGTGTTTTTTTAGCCAAATTTTAAGGTTTGCAAAGGATTCTGGGTAACAGAACCTGGTCCGAGCCACACAAGTAACCCCATCTTGGATTCCCCTAGGTCTCTAGTTTTCTGAAATGCACAGGTTTACTAGGTTTCCCTAGGTGGCGGCTGAGCTACAGGCCAAAATCTACAGGTAGGCACTTTGCAAAAAACACCTCTGTTTTCCTTCAAAAATTTGGCTGTGTCCACGTTGCGATTTGGGGCGTTTCCTGTCGCGGGCGCTAGGCCTACCCACACAAGTGAGGTATCATTTTTATCGGGAGACGTGGGGGAACGTTGGGTGGAAGGAAATTTGTGGCTCCTCTCAGATTCCAGAACTTTCTGCCACTGAAATGTGAGGAACATGTGTTTTTTTAGCCAAATTCTGAGGTTTGCAAAGGATTCTGGGTAACAGAACCTGGTCTGAGCCACACAAGTCACCCCATCTTGGATTCCCCTACGTCTCTAGTTTTCAGAAATGCACAGGTTTGGTAGGTTTCCCTAGGTGGCGCCTGAGCTACAGGCCAAAATCTACAGGTAGGCACTTTGCAAAAAACACCTCTGTTTTCCTTCAAAAATTTGGCTGTGTCCACGTTGCGCTTTGGGGCGTTTTCTGTCGCGGGCGCTAGGCCAACCCACACAAGTGAGGTATCATTTTTATCGGGAGACGTGGGGGAACGCTGGGTGGAAGGAAATTTGTGGCTCCTCTCAGATTCCAGAACTTTCTGCCACAGAAATGTGAGGAACAAGTGTTTTTTTAGCCAAATTTTGAGGTTTGCAAAGGATTTTGGGTAACAGAACCTGGTCCAAGCCACACAAGTCACCCCATCTTGGATTCCCCTAGGTCTTTAGTTTTCAGAAATGCACAACTTTGGTAGGTTACCCTAGGTGGCGGCTGAGCTACAGGCCAAAATCTACAGGTAGGCACTTTGCAAAAAACACCTCTGTTTTCCTTAAAAAATTTGGCTGTGTCCACGTTGCGCTTTGGGGCGTTTCCTGTCGCGGGCGATAGGCCTACCCACACAAGTGAGGTATCATTTTTATCGGGAGACGTGGGGGAACGCTGGGTGGAAGGAAATTTGTGGCTCCTCTCAGATTCCAGAACTTTCTGCCACAGAAATATGAGGAACATGTGTTTTTTTATCCAAATTTTGAGGTTTGCAAAGGATTCTGGGTAACAGAACCTGGTCCGAGCCACACAAGTCACCCCATCTTGGATTCCCCTAGGTCTCTAGTTTTCAGAAATGCACAGGTTTGGTAGGTTTCCCTAGGTGGCGGCTGAGCTACAGGCCAAAATCTACAGGTAGGCACTTTGCAAAAAACACCTCTGTTTTCCTTAAAAAATTTGGCTGTGTCCACGTTGCGCTTTGGGGCGTTTCCTGTCTCGGGCGCTAGGCCTACTCACACAAGTGAGGTATCATTTTTATCAGGAGACGTGGGGGAACGCTGGGTGGAAGGAAATTTGTGGCTCCTCTCAGATTTCAGAACTTTCTGCCACTGAAATGTGAGGAACATGTTTTTTTAGCCAAATTCTGAGGTTTGCAAAGGATTCTGGATAACAGAACCTGGTCCGAGCCACACAAGTCACCCCATCTTGCATTCCCCTAGGTCTCTAGTTTTCAGAAATGCACAGGTTTGGTAGGTTTCCCTAGGTGGCGGCTGAGCTACAGGCCAAAATCTACAGGTAGGCACTTTGCAAAAAACACCTCTGTTTTCATTCAAAAATTTGGCTGTGTCCACGTTGCGCTTTGGGGCGTTTCCTGTCGCAGGCGCTAGGCCTACCCACACAAGTGAGGTATCATTTTTATCGGGAGATGTGGTGGAACTCTGGGTGGAAGGAAATTTGTGGCTCCTCTCAGATTCCAGAACTTTCTGCCACAGAAATGTGAGGAACATGTGTTTTTTTAGCCAAATTTTGAGGTTTGCAAAGGATTCTGGGTAACAGAATCTGGTCCGAGCCACACAAGTCACCCCATCTTGGATTGCCCTAGGTCTCTAGTTTTCAGCCATGCACAAGTTTGGTAGGTTTCCCTAGGTGGCGGCTGAGCTACAGGCCAAAATCTACAGGTAGGCACTTTGCAAAAAACACCTCTGTTTTCCTTAAAAAATTTGGCTGTTTCCACGTTGCGCTATGGGGAGTTTCCTGTCGCGGGCGCTAGGCCTACCCACACAAGTGAGGTATCATTTTTATCGGGAGACGTGTGGGAACGCTGGGTGGAAGGAAATTTGTGGCTCCTCTCAGATTCCAGAACTTTCTGCCACAGAAATGTGAGGAACATGTGTTTTTTTAGCCAAATTTTGAGGTTTGCAAAGGATTCTGGGTAACAGAATCTGGTCCGAGCCACACAAGTCACCCCATCTTGGATTGCCCTAGGTCTCTAGTTTTCAGCCATGCACAAGTTTGGTAGGTTTCCCTAGGTGGCGGCTGAGCTACAGGCCAAAATCTACAGGTAGGCACTTTGCAAAAAAACACCTCTGTTTTCCTTAAAAAATTTGGCTGTTTCCACGTTGCGCTATGGGGAGTTTCCTGTCGCGGGCGCTAGGCCTACCCACACAAGAGAGGTATCATTTTTATCGGGAGACGTGTGGGAACGCTGGGTGGAAGGAAATTTGTGGCTCCTCTCAGATTCCAGAACTTTCTGCCACAGAAATGTGAGGAACATGTGTTTTTTTAGCCAAATTTTGAGGTTTGCAAAGGATTCTGGGTAACAGAACCTGGTCCGAGCCACACAAGTCACCCCATCTTGGATTCCCCTAGGTCTTTAGTTTTCAGAAATGCACAAGTTTGGTAGGTTACCCTAGGTGGCGGCTGAGGTACAGGCCAAAATCTACAGGTAGGCACTTTGCAAAAAACACCTCTGTTTTCCTTCAAAAATTTGGCTGTGTCCACGTTGCGCTTTGGGGCGTTTTCTATCGCGGGCGCTAGGCCAACCCACACAAGTGAGGTATCATTTTTATCGGGAGACGTGGGGGAACGCTGGGTGGAAGGAAATTTGTGGCTCCTCTCAGATTCCAGAACTTTCTGCCACAGAAATGTGAGGAACAGGTGTTTTTTTAGCCAAATTTTGAGGTTTGCAAAGGATTCTGGGTAACAGAACCTGGTCCAAGCCACACAAGTCACCCCATCTTGGATTCCCCTAGGTCTTTAGTTTTCAGAAATGCACAACTTTGGTAGGTTACCCTAGGTGGCGGCTGAGCTACAGGCCAAAATCTACAGGTAGGCACTTTGCAAAAAACACCTCTGTTTTCCTTAAAAAATTTGGCTGTTTCCACGTTGCGCTATGGGGAGTTTCCTGTCGCGGGCGCTAGGCCTACCCACACAAGTGAGGTATCATTTTTATCGGGAGACGTGTGGGAACGCTGGGTGGAAGGAAATTTGTGGCTCCTCTCAGATTCCAGAACTTTCTGCCACAGAAATGTGAGGAACATGTGTTTTTTTAGCCAAATTTTGAGGTTTGCAAAGGATTCTGGGTAACAGAATCTGGTCCGAGCCACACAAGTCACACCATCTTGGATTGCCCTAGGTCTCTAGTTTTCAGCCATGCACAAGTTTGGTAGGTTTCCCTAGGTGGCGGCTGAGCTACAGGCCAAAATCTACAGGTAGGCACTTTGCAAAAAACACCTCTGTTTTCCTTCAAAAATTTGGCTGTTTCCACGTTGCGCTATGGGGAGTTTCCTGTCGCGGGCGCTAGGCCTACCCACACAAGTGAGGTATCATTTTTATCGGGAGACGTGTGGGAACGCTGGGTGGAAGGAAATTTGTGGCTCCTCTCAGATTCCAGAACTTTCTGCCACAGAAATGTGAGGAACATGTGTTTTTTTAGCCAAATTCTGAGGTTTGCAAAGGATTCTGGGTAACAGAACTTGGTCCGAGCCACACAAGTCACCCCATCTTGGATTCCCCTAGGTCTCTAGTTTTCAGAAATGCACAGGTTTGGTAGGTTTCCCTAGGTGGCGCCTGAGCTACAGGCCAAAATATACAGGTAGGCACTTTGCAAAAAAACACCTCTGTTTTCCTTCAAAAATTTGGCTGTGTCCACGTTGCGCTTTGGGGGCGTTTCCTGTCGCGGGTGCTAGGCCTACACACACAAGTGAGGTATCATTTTTATCGGGAGACGTGGGGAACGCTGGGTGGAAGAAAATTTGTGGCTCCTCTCAGATTTCAGACCTTTCTGCCACAGAAATGTGAGGAACATGTGTTTTTTATTAGCCAAATTTTGAGGTTTGCAATGGATTCTGGGTAACAGAACCTGGTCCGAGCCACACACCAGTCACCCCATCTTGGATTCCCCTAGGTCTTTAGTTTTCAGAAATGCACAACTTTGGTAGGTTACCCTAGGTGGCGGCTGAGCTACAGGCCAAATCTACAGGTAGGCACTTTGCAAAAAACACCTCTGTTTTCCTTAAAAAATTTGGCTGTGTCCACCGTTGCGCTTTGGGGCGTTTCCTGTCGCGGGCGATAGGCCTACCCACACAAGTGAGGTATCATTTTTATCGGGAGACGTGGGGGAACGCTGGTGGAAGGAAATTTGTGGCTCCTCTCAGATTCCAGAACTTTCTGCCACAGAAATATGAGGAACATGTGTTTTTTTAGCCAAATTTTGAGGTTTGCAAAGGATTCTGGGTAACAGAACCTGGTCCGAGCCACACAAGTCACCCCATCTTGGATTCCCCTAGGTCTCTAGTTTTCAGAAATGCACAGGTTTGGTAGGTTTCCCTAGGTGGCGGCTGAGCTACAGGCCAAAATCTACAGGTAGGCACTTTGCAAAAAACACCCTCTGTTTTCCTTAAAAAAATTGGCTGTGTCCACGTTGCGCTTTGGGGCGCTTCCTGTCGCGGGGCGCTAGGCCTACTCACACAAGTGAGGTATCATTTTTATCAGGAGACGTGGGGGAACGCTGGGTGGAAGGAAATTTGTGGCTCATCTCAGATTCCAGAACTTTCTGCCACAGAAATGTGAGGAACATGTGGTTTTTTTAGCCAAATTTTGAGGTTTGCAAAGGATTCTGGGTAACAGAACCTGGTCCGAGCCACACAAGTCACCCCATCTTGGATTCCCCTAGGTCTCTAGTTTTCAGAAATGCACAGGTTTGGTAGGTTTCCCTAGGTGGCGGCTGAGCTACAGGCCAAAATCTACAGTTAGGCACTTTGCAAAAAACACCTCTGTTTTCCTTCAAAAATTTGGCTGTGTCCACGTTGCGCTTTGGAGCGTTTCCTGTCGCGGGCGCTAGGCCTACCCACACAAGTGAGGTATCATTTTTATCGGGAGACGTGGGGAAACGCTGGGTGGAAGGAAATTTGTGGCTCCTCTCAGATTCCAGAACTTTCTGCCACAGAAATGTGAGGAACATGTGTTTTTTTTAGCCAAATTTTAAGGTTTGCAAAGGATTCTGGGTAACAGAACCTGGTCCGAGCCACACAAGTAACCCCATCTTGGATTCCCCTAGGTCTCTAGTTTTCTGAAATGCACAGGTTTACTAGGTTTCCCTAGGTGGCGGCTGAGCTACAGGCCAAAATCTACAGGTAGGCACTTTGCAAAAAACACCTCTGTTTTCCTTCAAAAATTTGGCTGTGTCCACGTTGCGATTTGGGGCGTTTCCTGTCGCGGGCGCTAGGCCTACCCACACAAGTGAGGTATCATTTTTATCGGGAGACGTGGGGGAACGTTGGGTGGAAGGAAATTTGTGGCTCCTCTCAGATTCCAGAACTTTCTGCCACTGAAATGTGAGGAACATGTGTTTTTTTAGCCAAATTCTGAGGTTTGCAAAGGATTCTGGGTAACAGAACCTGGTCTGAGCCACACAAGTCACCCCATCTTGGATTCCCCTACGTCTCTAGTTTTCAGAAATGCACAGGTTTGGTAGGTTTCCCTAGGTGGCGCCTGAGCTACAGGCCAAAATCTACAGGTAGGCACTTTGCAAAAAACACCTCTGTTTTCCTTCAAAAATTTGGCTGTGTCCACGTTGCGCTTTGGGGCGTTTTCTGTCGCGGGCGCTAGGCCAACCCACACAAGTGAGGTATCATTTTTATCGGGAGACGTGGGGGAACGCTGGGTGGAAGGAAATTTGTGGCTCCTCTCAGATTCCAGAACTTTCTGCCACAGAAATGTGAGGAACAAGTGTTTTTTTAGCCAAATTTTGAGGTTTGCAAAGGATTTTGGGTAACAGAACCTGGTCCAAGCCACACAAGTCACCCCATCTTGGATTCCCCTAGGTCTTTAGTTTTCAGAAATGCACAACTTTGGTAGGTTACCCTAGGTGGCGGCTGAGCTACAGGCCAAAATCTACAGGTAGGCACTTTGCAAAAAACACCTCTGTTTTCCTTAAAAAATTTGGCTGTGTCCACGTTGCGCTTTGGGGCGTTTCCTGTCGCGGGCGATAGGCCTACCCACACAAGTGAGGTATCATTTTTATCGGGAGACGTGGGGGAACGCTGGGTGGAAGGAAATTTGTGGCTCCTCTCAGATTCCAGAACTTTCTGCCACAGAAATATGAGGAACATGTGTTTTTTTATCCAAATTTTGAGGTTTGCAAAGGATTCTGGGTAACAGAACCTGGTCCGAGCCACACAAGTCACCCCATCTTGGATTCCCCTAGGTCTCTAGTTTTCAGAAATGCACAGGTTTGGTAGGTTTCCCTAGGTGGCGGCTGAGCTACAGGCCAAAATCTACAGGTAGGCACTTTGCAAAAAACACCTCTGTTTTCCTTAAAAAATTTGGCTGTGTCCACGTTGCGCTTTGGGGCGTTTCCTGTCTCGGGCGCTAGGCCTACTCACACAAGTGAGGTATCATTTTTATCAGGAGACGTGGGGGAACGCTGGGTGGAAGGAAATTTGTGGCTCCTCTCAGATTTCAGAACTTTCTGCCACTGAAATGTGAGGAACATGTTTTTTTAGCCAAATTCTGAGGTTTGCAAAGGATTCTGGATAACAGAACCTGGTCCGAGCCACACAAGTCACCCCATCTTGCATTCCCCTAGGTCTCTAGTTTTCAGAAATGCACAGGTTTGGTAGGTTTCCCTAGGTGGCGGCTGAGCTACAGGCCAAAATCTACAGGTAGGCACTTTGCAAAAAACACCTCTGTTTTCATTCAAAAATTTGGCTGTGTCCACGTTGCGCTTTGGGGCGTTTCCTGTCGCAGGCGCTAGGCCTACCCACACAAGTGAGGTATCATTTTTATCGGGAGATGTGGTGGAACTCTGGGTGGAAGGAAATTTGTGGCTCCTCTCAGATTCCAGAACTTTCTGCCACAGAAATGTGAGGAACATGTGTTTTTTTAGCCAAATTTTGAGGTTTGCAAAGGATTCTGGGTAACAGAATCTGGTCCGAGCCACACAAGTCACCCCATCTTGGATTGCCCTAGGTCTCTAGTTTTCAGCCATGCACAAGTTTGGTAGGTTTCCCTAGGTGGCGGCTGAGCTACAGGCCAAAATCTACAGGTAGGCACTTTGCAAAAAACACCTCTGTTTTCCTTAAAAAATTTGGCTGTTTCCACGTTGCGCTATGGGGAGTTTCCTGTCGCGGGCGCTAGGCCTACCCACACAAGTGAGGTATCATTTTTATCGGGAGACGTGTGGGAACGCTGGGTGGAAGGAAATTTGTGGCTCCTCTCAGATTCCAGAACTTTCTGCCACAGAAATGTGAGGAACATGTGTTTTTTTAGCCAAATTTTGAGGTTTGCAAAGGATTCTGGGTAACAGAATCTGGTCCGAGCCACACAAGTCACCCCATCTTGGATTGCCCTAGGTCTCTAGTTTTCAGCCATGCACAAGTTTGGTAGGTTTCCCTAGGTGGCGGCTGAGCTACAGGCCAAAATCTACAGGTAGGCACTTTGCAAAAAACACCTCTGTTTTCCTTAAAAAATTTGGCTGTTTCCACGTTGCGCTATGGGGAGTTTCCTGTCGCGGGCGCTAGGCCTACCCACACAAGAGAGGTATCATTTTTATCGGGAGACGTGTGGGAACGCTGGGTGGAAGGAAATTTGTGGCTCCTCTCAGATTCCAGAACTTTCTGCCACAGAAATGTGAGGAAAATGTGTTTTTTTAGCCAAATTTTGAGGTTTGCAAAGGATTCTGGGTAACAGAACCTGGTCCGAGCCACACAAGTCACCCCATCTTGGATTCCCCTAGGTCTTTAGTTTTCAGAAATGCACAAGTTTGGTAGGTTACCCTAGGTGGCGGCTGAGGTACAGGCCAAAATCTACAGGTAGGCACTTTGCAAAAAACACCTCTGTTTTCCTTCAAAAATTTGGCTGTGTCCACGTTGCGCTTTGGGGCGTTTTCTATCGCGGGCGCTAGGCCAACCCACACAAGTGAGGTATCATTTTTATCGGGAGACGTGGGGGAACGCTGGGTGGAAGGAAATTTGTGGCTCCTCTCAGATTCCAGAACTTTCTGCCACAGAAATGTGAGGAACAGGTGTTTTTTTAGCCAAATTTTGAGGTTTGCAAAGGATTCTGGGTAACAGAACCTGGTCCAAGCCACACAAGTCACCCCATCTTGGATTCCCCTAGGTCTTTAGTTTTCAGAAATGCACAACTTTGGTAGGTTACCCTAGGTGGCGGCTGAGCTACAGGCCAAAATCTACAGGTAGGCACTTTGCAAAAAACACCTCTGTTTTCCTTAAAAAATTTGGCTGTTTCCACGTTGCGCTATGGGGAGTTTCCTGTCGCGGGCGCTAGGCCTACCCACACAAGTGAGGTATCATTTTTATCGGGAGACGTGTGGGAACGCTGGGTGGAAGGAAATTTGTGGCTCCTCTCAGATTCCAGAACTTTCTGCCACAGAAATGTGAGGAACATGTGTTTTTTTAGCCAAATTTTGAGGTTTGCAAAGGATTCTGGGTAACAGAATCTGGTCCGAGCCACACAAGTCACACCATCTTGGATTGCCCTAGGTCTCTAGTTTTCAGCCATGCACAAGTTTGGTAGGTTTCCCTAGGTGGCGGCTGAGCTACAGGCCAAAATCTACAGGTAGGCACTTTGCAAAAAACACCTCTGTTTTCCTTAAAAAATTTGGCTGTTTCCACGTTGCGCTATGGGGAGTTTCCTGTCGCGGGCGCTAGGCCTACCCACACAAGTGAGGTATCATTTTTATCGGGAGACGTGTGGGAACGCTGGGTGGAAGGAAATTTGTGGCTCCTCTCAGATTCCAGAACTTTCTGTCACAGAAATGTGAGGAACATGTGTTTTTTTAGCCAAATTCTGAGGTTTGCAAAGGATTCTGGGTAACAGAACTTGGTCCGAGCCACACAAGTCACCCCATCTTGGATTCCCCTAGGTCTCTAGTTTTCAGAAATGCACAGGTTTGGTAGGTTTCCCTAGGTGGCGCCTGAGCTACAGGCCAAAATATACAGGTAGGCACTTTGCAAAAAACACCTCTGTTTTCCTTCAAAAATTTGGCTGTGTCCACGTTGCGCTTTGGGGCGTTTCCTGTCGCTGGTGCTAGGCCTACACACACAAGTGAGGTATCATTTTTATCGGGAGACGTGGGGGAACGCTGGGTGGAAGAAAATTAGTGGCTCCTCTCAGATTTCAGACCTTTCTGCCACAGAAATGTGAGGAACATGTGTTTTTTTAGCCAAATTTTGAGGTTTGCAAAGGATTCTGGGTAACAGAACCTGGTCCGAGCAACACAAGTCACCCCATCTTGGATTCCCCTAGGTCTTTAGTTTTCAGAAATGCACAAGTTTGGTAGGTTACCCTAGGTGGCGGCTGAGCTACAGGCCAAAATCTACAGGTAGGCACTTTGCAAAAAACACCTCTGTTTTCCTTCAAAAATTTGGCTGTGTCCACGTTGCGCTTTGGGGCGTTTCCTGTCGCGGGCGATAGGCCTACCCACACAAGTGAGGTATCATTTTTATCGGGAGACGTGGGGGAACGCTGGGTGGAAGGAAATTTGTGGCTCCTCTCAGATTCCAGAACTTTCTGCCACAGAAATATGAGGAACATGTGTTTTTTTAGCCAAATTTTGAGGTTTGCAAAGGATTCTGGGTAACAGAACCTGGTCCGAGCCACACAAGTCACCCCATCTTGGATTCCCCTAGGTCTCTAGTTTTCAGAAATGCACAGGTTTGGTAGGTTTCCCTAGGTGGCGGCTGAGCTACAGGCCAAAATCTACAGGTAGGCACTTTGCAAAAAACACCTCTGTTTTCCTTAAAAAATTTGGCTGTGTCCACGTTGCGCTTTGGGGCGTTTCCTGTCGCGGGCGCTAGGCCTACTCACACAAGTGAGGTATCATTTTTATCAGGAGACGTGGGGGAACGCTGGGTGGAAGGAAATTTGTGGCTCATCTCAGATTCCAGAACTTTCTGCCACAGAAATGTGAGGAACATGTGGTTTTTTAGCCAAATTTTGAGGTTTGCAAAGGATTCTGGGTAACAGAACCTGGTCCGAGCCACACAAGTCACCCCATCTTGGATTCCCCTAGGTCTCTAGTTTTCAGAAATGCACAGGTTTGGTAGGTTTCCCTAGGTGGCGGCTGAGCTACAGGCCAAAATCTACAGGTAGGCACTTTGCAAAAAACACCTCTGTTTTCCTTCAAAAATTTGGCTGTGTCCACGTTGCGCTTTGGAGCGTTTCCTGTCGCGGGCGCTAGGCCTACCCACACAAGTGAGGTATCATTTTTATCGGGAGACGTGGGGAAACGCTGGGTGGAAGGAAATTTGTGGCTCCTCTCAGATTCCAGAACTTTCTGCCACAGAAATGTGAGGAACATGTGTTTTTTTAGCCAAATTTTGAGGTTTGCAAAGGATTCTGGGTAACAGAACCTGGTCCGAGCCACACAAGTCACCCCATCTTGGATTCCCCTAGGTCTCTAGTTTTCTGAAATGCACAGGTTTACTAGGTTTCCCTAGGTGGCGGCTGAGCTACAGGCCAAAATATACAGGTAGGCACTTTGCAAAAAACACCTCTGTTTTCCTTCAAAAATTTGGCTGTGTCCACGTTGCGATTTGGGGCGTTTCCTGTCGCGGGCGCTAGGCCTACCCACACAAGTGAGGTATCATTTTTATCGGGAGACGTGGGGGAACGCTGGGTGGAAGGAAATTTGTGGCTCCTCTCAGATTCCAGAACTTTCTGCCACTGAAATGTGAGGAACATGTGTTTTTTTAGCCAAATTCTGAGGTTTGCAAAGGATTCTGGGTAACAGAACCTGGTCCGAGCCACACAAGTCACCCCATCTTGCATTCCCCTAGGTCTCTAGTTTTCAGAAATGCACAGGTTTGGTAGGTTTCCCTAGGTGGCGGCTGAGCTACAGGCCAAAATCTACAGGTAGGCACTTTGCAAAAAACACCTCTGTTTTCATTCAAAAATTTGGCTGTGTCCACGTTGCGCTTTGGGGCGTTTCCTGTCGCGGGCGCTAGGCCTACCCACACAAGTGAGGTATCATTTTTATCGGGAGAGGTGGTGGAACTCTGGGTGGAAGGAAATTTGTGGCTCCTCTCAGATTCTAGAACTTTCTGCCACAGAAATGTGAGGAACATGTGTTTTTTTAGCCAAATTTTGAGGTTTGCAAAGGATTCTGGGTAACAGAATCTGGTCCGAGCCACACAAGTCACCCCATCTTGGATTGCCCTAGGTCTCTAGTTTTCAGCCATGCACAAGTTTGGTAGGTTTCCCTAGGTGGTGGCTGAGCTACAGGCCAAAATCTACAGGTAGGCACTTTGCAAAAAACACCTCTGTTTTCCTTAAAAAATTTGGCTGTTTCCACGTTGCGCTATGGGGAGTTTCCTGTCGCGGGCGCTAGGCCTACCCACACAAGTGAGGTATCATTTTTATCGGGAGACGTGTGGGAACGCTGGGTGGAAGGAAATTTGTGGCTCCTCTCAGATTCCAGAACTTTCTGCCACAGAAATGTGAGGAACATGTGTTTTTTTAGCCAAATTTTGAGGTTTGCAAAGGATTCTGGGTAACAGAATCTGGTCCGAGCCACACAAGTCACCCCATCTTGGATTGCCCTAGGTCTCTAGCTTTCAGCCATGCACAAGTTTGGTAGGTTTCCCTAGGTGGCGGCTGAGCTACAGGCCAAAATCTACAGGTAGGCACTTTGCAAAAAACACCTCTGTTTTCCTTCAAAAATTTGGCTGTTTCCACGTTGCGCTATGGGGAGTTTCCTGTCGCGGGCGCTAGGCCTACCCACACAAGTGAGGTATCATTTTTATCGGGAGACGTGGGGAAACACTGGGTGGAAGGAAATTTGTGGCTCCTCTCAGATTCCAGAACTTTCTGCCACAGAAATGTGAGGAACATGTGTTTTTTTAGCCAAATTTTGAGGTTTGCAAAGGATTCTGGGTAACAGAACCTGGTCCGAGCCACACAAGTCACCCCATCTTGGATTCCCCTAGGTCTCTAGTTTTCAGAAATGCACAGGTTTAGTAGGTTTCCCTAGGTGGCGGCTGAGCTACAGGCCAAAATCTACAGGTAGGCACTTTGCAAAAAACACCTCTGTTTTCCTTCAAAAATTTGGCTGTGTCCACGTTGCGATTTGGGGCGTTTCCTGTCGCGGGCGCTAGGCCTACCCACACAAGTGAGGTATCATTTTTATCGGGAGACGTGGGGGAACGCTGTTTGGAAGGAAATTTGTGGCTCCTCTCAGATTCCAGAACTTTCTGCCACTGAAATGTGAGGAACATGTGTTTTTTTAGCCAAATTCTGAGGTTTGCAAAGGATTCTGGGTAACAGAACCTGGTCTGAGCCACACAAGTCACCCCATCTTGGATTCCCCTAGGTCTCTAGTTTTCAGAAATGCACAGGTTTGGTAGGTTTCCCTAGGTGGCGCCTGAGCTACAGGCCAAAATCTACAGGTAGGCACTTTGCAAAAAACACCTCTGTTTTCCTTCAAAAATTTGGCTGTGTCCACGTTGCGCTTTGGGGCGTTTTCTGTCGCGGGCGCTAGGCCAACCCACACAAGTGAGGTATCATTTTTATCGGGAGACGTGGGGGAACGCTGGGTGGAAGGAAATTTGTGGCTCCTCTCAGATTCCAGAACTTTCTGCCACAGAAATGTGAGGAACAAGTGTTTTTTTAGCCAAATTTTGAGGTTTGCAAAGGATTCTGGGTAACAGAACCTGGTCCAAGCCACACAAGTCACCCCATCTTGGATTCCCCTACGTCTCTAGTTTTCACAAATGCACAAGTTTGGTAGGTTTCCCTAGGTGGCGGCTGAGCTACAGGCCAAAATCTACAGGTAGGCACTTTGAAAAAAACACCTCTGTTTTCCTTCAAAAATTTGGCTGTGTCCACGTTGCGCTTTGGGGCGTTACCTGTCGCGGGTGCTAGGCCTACCCACACAAGTGAGGTATCATTTTTATCGGGAGACGTGGGGGAACGCTGGGTGGAAGGAAATTTGTGGCTCCTCTCAGATTTCAGAACTTTCTGCCACTGAAATGTGAGGAACATGTTTTTTTAGCCAAATTCTGAGGTTTGCAAAGGATTCTGGATAACAGAACCTGGTCCGAGCCACACAAGTCACCCCATCTTGCATTCCCCTAGGTCTCTAGTTTTCAGAAATGCACAGGTTTGGTAGGTTTCCCTAGGTGGCGGCTGAGCTACAGGCCAAAATCTACAGGTAGGCACTTTGCAAAAAACACCTCTGTTTTCATTCAAAAATTTGGCTGTGTCCACGTTGCGCTTTGGGGCGTTTCCTGTCGCAGGCGCTAGGCCTACCCACACAAGTGAGGTATCATTTTTATCGGGAGATGTGGTGGAACTCTGGGTGGAAGGAAATTTGTGGCTCCTCTCAGATTCCAGAACTTTCTGCCACAGAAATGTGAGGAACATGTGTTTTTTTAGCCAAATTTTGAGGTTTGCAAAGGATTCTGGGTAACAGAATCTGGTCCGAGCCACACAAGTCACCCCATCTTGGATTGCCCTAGGTCTCTAGTTTTCAGCCATGCACAAGTTTGGTAGGTTTCCCTAGGTGGCGGCTGAGCTACAGGCCAAAATCTACAGGTAGGCACTTTGCAAAAAACACCTCTGTTTTCCTTAAAAAATTTGGCTGTTTCCACGTTGCGCTATGGGGAGTTTCCTGTCGCGGGCGCTAGGCCTACCCACACAAGTGAGGTATCATTTTTATCGGGAGACGTGTGGGAACGCTGGGTGGAAGGAAATTTGTGGCTCCTCTCAGATTCCAGAACTTTCTGCCACAGAAATGTGAGGAACATGTGTTTTTTTTTGCCAAATTTTGAGGTTTGCAAAGGATTCTGGGTAACAGAATCTGGTCCGAGCCACACAAGTCACCCCATCTTGGATTGCCCTAGGTCTCTAGTTTTCAGCCATGCACAAGTTTGGTAGGTTTCCCTAGGTGGCGGCTGAGCTACAGGCCAAAATCTACAGGTAGGCACTTTGCAAAAAACACCTCTGTTTTCCTTAAAAAATTTGGCTGTGTCCACGTTGCGCTTTGGGGCGTTTCCTGTCGCGGGTGCTAGGCCTACACACACAAGTGAGGTATCATTTTTATCGGGAGACGTGGGGGAACGCTGGGTGGAAGAAAATTAGTGGCTCCTCTCAGATTTCAGACCTTTCTGCCACAGAAATGTGAGGAACATGTGTTTTTTTAGCCAAATTTTGAGGTTTGCAAAGGATTCTGGGTAACAGAACCTGGTCCGAGCCACACAAGTCACCCCATCTTGGATTCCCCTAGGTCTTTAGTTTTCAGAAATGCACAAGTTTGGTAGGTTACCCTAGGTGGCGGCTGAGGTACAGGCCAAAATCTACAGGTAGGCACTTTGCAAAAAACACCTCTGTTTTCCTTCAAAAATTTGGCTGTGTCCACGTTGCGCTTTGGGGCGTTTTCTGTCGCGGGCGCTAGGCCAACCCACACAAGTGAGGTATCATTTTTATCGGGAGACGTGGGGGAACGCTGGGTGGAAGGAAATTTGTGGCTCCTCTCAGATTCCAGAACTTTCTGCCACAGAAATGTGAGGAACAAGTGTTTTTTTAGCCAAATTTTGAGGTTTGCAAAGGATTCTGGGTAACAGAACCTGGTCCAAGCCACACAAGTCACCCCATCTTGGATTCCCCTAGGTCTTTAGTTTTCAGAAATGCACAACTTTGGTAGGTTACCCTAGGTGGCGGCTGAGCTACAGGCCAAAATCTACAGGTAGGCACTTTGCAAAAAACACCTCTGTTTTCCTTAAAAAATTTGGCTGTTTCCACGTTGCGCTATGGGGAGTTTCCTGTCGCGGGCGCTAGGCCTACCCACACAAGTGAGGTATCATTTTTATCGGGAGACGTATGGGAACGCTGGGTGGAAGGAAATTTGTGGCTCCTCTCAGATTCCAGAACTTTCTGCCACAGAAATGTGAGGAACATGTGTTTTTTTAGCCAAATTTTGAGGTTTGCAAAGGATTCTGGGTAACAGAATCTGGTCCGAGCCACACAAGTCACACCATCTTGGATTGCCCTAGGTCTCTAGTTTTCAGCCATGCACAAGTTTGGTAGGTTTCCCTAGGTGGCGGCTGAGCTACAGGCCAAAATCTACAGGTAGGCACTTTGCAAAAAACACCTCTGTTTTCCTTAAAAAATTTGGCTGTTTCCACGTTGCGCTATGGGGAGTTTCCTGTCGCGGGCGCTAGGCCTACCCACACAAGTGAGGTATCATTTTTATCGGGAGACGTGTGGGAACGCTGGGTGGAAGGAAATTTGTGGCTCCTCTCAGATTCCAGAACTTTCTGTCACAGAAATGTGAGGAACATGTGTTTTTTTAGCCAAATTCTGAGGTTTGCAAAGGATTCTGGGTAACAGAACTTGGTCCGAGCCACACAAGTCACCCCATCTTGGATTCCCCTAGGTCTCTAGTTTTCAGAAATGCACAGGTTTGGTAGGTTTCCCTAGGTGGCGCCTGAGCTACAGGCCAAAATATACAGGTAGGCACTTTGCAAAAAACACCTCTGTTTTCCTTCAAAAATTTGGCTGTGTCCACGTTGCGCTTTGGGGCGTTTCCTGTCGCTGGTGCTAGGCCTACACACACAAGTGAGGTATCATTTTTATCGGGAGACGTGGGGGAACGCTGGGTGGAAGAAAATTAGTGGCTCCTCTCAGATTTCAGACCTTTCTGCCACAGAAATGTGAGGAACATGTGTTTTTTTAGCCAAATTTTGAGGTTTGCAAAGGATTCTGGGTAACAGAACCTGGTCCGAGCCACACAAGTCACCCCATCTTGGATTCCCCTAGGTCTCTAGTTTTCAGAAATGCACAGGTTTGGTAGGTTTCCCTAGGTGGCGCCTGAGCTACAGGCCAAAATCTACAGGTAGGCACTTTGCAAAAAACACCTCTGTTTTCCTTCAAAAATTTGGCTGTGTCCACGTTGCGCTTTGGGGCGTTTTCTGTCGCGGGCGCTAGGCCAACCCACACAAGTGAGGTATCATTTTTATCGGGAGACGTGGGGGAACGCTGGGTGGAAGGAAATTTGTGGCTCCTCTCAGATTCCAGAACTTTCTGCCACAGAAATGTGAGGAACAAGTGTTTTTTTAGCCAAATTTTGAGGTTTGCAAAGGATTCTGGGTAACAGAACCTGGTCCAAGCCACACAAGTCACCCCATCTTGGATTCCCCTACGTCTCTAGTTTTCACAAATGCACAAGTTTGGTAGGTTTCCCTAGGTGGCGGCTGAGCTACAGGCCAAAATCTACAGGTAGGCACTTTGAAAAAAACACCTCTGTTTTCCTTCAAAAATTTGGCTGTGTCCACGTTGCGCTTTGGGGCGTTACCTGTCGCGGGTGCTAGGCCTACCCACACAAGTGAGGTATCATTTTTATCGGGAGACGTGGGGGAACGCTGGGTGGAAGGAAATTTGTGGCTCCTCTCAGATTTCAGAACTTTCTGCCACTGAAATGTGAGGAACATGTTTTTTTAGCCAAATTCTGAGGTTTGCAAAGGATTCTGGATAACAGAACCTGGTCCGAGCCACACAAGTCACCCCATCTTGCATTCCCCTAGGTCTCTAGTTTTCAGAAATGCACAGGTTTGGTAGGTTTCCCTAGGTGGCGGCTGAGCTACAGGATAAAATCTACAGGTAGGCACTTTGCAAAAAACACCTCTGTTTTCATTCAAAAATTTGGCTGTGTCCACGTTGCGCTTTGGGGCGTTTCCTGTCGCAGGCGCTAGGCCTACCCACACAAGTGAGGTATCATTTTTATCGGGAGATGTGGTGGAACTCTGGGTGGAAGGAAATTTGTGGCTCCTCTCAGATTCCAGAACTTTCTGCCACAGAAATGTGAGGAACATGTGTTTTTTTAGCCAAATTTTGAGGTTTGCAAAGGATTCTGGGTAACAGAATCTGGTCCGAGCCACACAAGTCACCCCATCTTGGATTGCCCTAGGTCTCTAGTTTTCAGCCATGCACAAGTTTGGTAGGTTTCCCTAGGTGGCGGCTGAGCTACAGGCCAAAATCTACAGGTAGGCACTTTGCAAAAAACACCTCTGTTTTCCTTAAAAAATTTGGCTGTTTCCACGTTGCGCTATGGGGAGTTTCCTGTCGCGGGCGCTAGGCCTACCCACACAAGTGAGGTATCATTTTTATCGGGAGACGTGTGGGAACGCTGGGTGGAAGGAAATTTGTGGCTCCTCTCAGATTCCAGAACTTTCTGCCACAGAAATGTGAGGAACATGTGTTTTTTTAGCCAAATTTTGAGGTTTGCAAAGGATTCTGGGTAACAGAATCTGGTCCGAGCCACACAAGTCACCCCATCTTGGATTGCCCTAGGTCTCTAGTTTTCAGCCATGCACAAGTTTGGTAGGTTTCCCTAGGTGGCGGCTGAGCTACAGGCCAAAATCTACAGGTAGGCACTTTGCAAAAAACACCTCTGTTTTCCTTAAAAAATTTGGCTGTTTCCACGTTGCGCTATGGGGAGTTTCCTGTCGCGGGCGCTAGGCCTACCCACACAAGTGAGGTATCATTTTTATCGGGAGACGTGTGGGAACGCTGGGTGGAAGGAAATTTGTGGCTCCTCTCAGATTCCAGAACTTTCTGCCACAGAAATGTGAGGAACATGTGTTTTTTTAGCCAAATTCTGAGGTTTGCAAAGGATTCTGGGTAACAGAACTTGGTCCGAGCCACACAAGTCACCCCATCTTGGATTCCCCTAGGTCTCTAGTTTTCAGAAATGCACAGGTTTGGTAGGTTTCCCTAGGTGGCGCCTGAGCTACAGGCCAAAATATACAGGTAGGCACTTTGCAAAAAACACCTCTGTTTTCCTTAAAAAATGTGGCTGTGTCCACGTTGCGCTTTGGGGCGTTTCCTGTCGCGGGTGCTAGGCCTACACACACAAGTGAGGTATCATTTTTATCGGGAGACGTGGGGGAACGCTGGGTGGAAGAAAATTAGTGGCTCCTCTCAGATTTCAGACCTTTCTGCCACAGAAATGTGAGGAACATGTGTTTTTTTAGCCAAATTTTGAGGTTTGCAAAGGATTCTGGGTAACAGAACCTGGTCCGAGCCACACAAGTCACCCCATCTTGGATTCCCCTAGGTCTTTAGTTTTCAGAAATGCACAAGTTTGGTAGGTTACCCTAGGTGGCGGCTGAGGTACAGGCCAAAATCTACAGGTAGGCACTTTGCAAAAAACACCTCTGTTTTCCTTCAAAAATTTGGCTGTGTCCACGTTGCGCTTTGGGGCGTTTTCTGTCGCGGGCGCTAGGCCAACCCACACAAGTGAGGTATCATTTTTATCGGGAGACGTGGGGGAACGCTGGGTGGAAGGAAATTTGTGGCTCCTCTCAGATTCCAGAACTTTCTGCCACAGAAATGTGAGGAACAAGTGTTTTTTTAGCCAAATTTTGAGGTTTGCAAAGGATTCTGGGTAACAGAACCTGGTCCAAGCCACACAAGTCACCCCATCTTGGATTCCCCTAGGTCTTTAGTTTTCAGAAATGCACAACTTTGGTAGGTTACCCTAGGTGGCGGCTGAGCTACAGGCCAAAATCTACAGGTAGGCACTTTGCAAAAAACACCTCTGTTTTCCTTAAAAAATTTGGCTGTTTCCACGTTGCGCTATGGGGAGTTTCCTGTCGCGGGCGCTAGGCCTACCCACACAAGTGAGGTATCATTTTTATCGGGAGACGTGTGGGAACGCTGGGTGGAAGGAAATTTGTGGCTCCTCTCAGATTCCAGAACTTTCTGCCACAGAAATGTGAGGAACATGTGTTTTTTTAGCCAAATTTTGAGGTTTGCAAAGGATTCTGGGTAACAGAATCTGGTCCGAGCCACACAAGTCACACCATCTTGGATTGCCCTAGGTCTCTAGTTTTCAGCCATGCACAAGTTTGGTAGGTTTCCCTAGGTGGCGGCTGAGCTACAGGCCAAAATCTACAGGTAGGCACTTTGCAAAAAACACCTCTGTTTTCCTTAAAAAATTTGGCTGTTTCCACGTTGCGCTATGGGGAGTTTCCTGTCGCGGGCGCTAGGCCTACCCACACAAGTGAGGTATCATTTTTATCGGGAGACGTGTGGGAACGCTGGGTGGAAGGAAATTTGTGGCTCCTCTCAGATTCCAGAACTTTCTGTCACAGAAATGTGAGGAACATGTGTTTTTTTAGCCAAATTCTGAGGTTTGCAAAGGATTCTGGGTAACAGAACTTGGTCCGAGCCACACAAGTCACCCCATCTTGGATTCCCCTAGGTCTCTAGTTTTCAGAAATGCACAGGTTTGGTAGGTTTCCCTAGGTGGCGCCTGAGCTACAGGCCAAAATATACAGGTAGGCACTTTGCAAAAAACACCTCTGTTTTCCTTCAAAAATTTGGCTGTGTCCACGTTGCGCTTTGGGGCGTTTCCTGTCGCTGGTGCTAGGCCTACACACACAAGTGAGGTATCATTTTTATCGGGAGACGTGGGGGAACGCTGGGTGGAAGAAAATTAGTGGCTCCTCTCAGATTTCAGACCTTTCTGCCACAGAAATGTGAGGAACATGTGTTTTTTTAGCCAAATTTTGAGGTTTGCAAAGGATTCTGGGTAACAGAACCTGGTCCGAGCCACACAAGTCACCCCATCCTGGATTCCCCTAGGTCTTTAGTTTTCAGAAATGCACAAGTTTGGTAGGTTACCCTAGGTGGCGGCTGAGCTACAGGCCAAAATCTACAGGTAGGCACTTTGCAAAAAACACCTCTGTTTTCCTTAAAAAATTTGGCTGTGTCCACGTTGCGCTTTGGGGCGTTTCCTGTCGCGGGCGATAGGCCTACCCACACAAGTGAGGTATCATTTTTATCGGGAGACGTGGGGGAACGCTGGGTGGAAGGAAATTTGTGGCTCCTCTCAGATTCCAGAACTTTCTGCCACAGAAATATGAGGAACATGTGTTTTTTTAGCCAAATTTTGAGGTTTGCAAAGGATTCTGGGTAACAGAACCTGGTCCGAGCCACACAAGTCACCCCATCTTGGATTCCCCTAGGTCTCTAGTTTTCAGAAATGCACAGGTTTGGTAGGTTTCCCTAGGTGGCGGCTGAGCTACAGGCCAAAATCTACAGGTAGGCACTTTGCAAAAAACACCTCTGTTTTCCTTAAAAAATTTGGCTGTGTCCACGTTGCGCTTTGGGGCGTTTCCTGTCGCGGGCGCTAGGCCTACTCACACAAGTGAGGTATCATTTTTATCAGGAGACATGGGGGAACGCTGGGTGGAAGGAAATTTGTGGCTCATCTCAGATTCCAGAACTTTCTGCCACAGAAATGTGAGGAACATGTGGTTTTTTAGCCAAATTTTGAGGTTTGCAAAGGATTCTGGGTAACAGAACCTGGTCCGAGCCACACAAGTCACCCCATCTTGGATTCCCCTAGGTCTCTAGTTTTCAGAAATGCACAGGTTTGGTAGGTTTCCCTAGGTGGCGGCTGAGCTACAGGCCAAAATCTACAGGTAGGCACTTTGCAAAAAACACCTCTGTTTTCCTTCAAAAATTTGGCTGTGTCCACGTTGCGCTTTGGAGCGTTTCCTGTCGCGGGCGCTAGGCCTACCCACACAAGTGAGGTATCATTTTTATCGGGAGACGTGGGGAAACGCTGGGTGGAAGGAAATTTGTGGCTCCTCTCAGATTCCAGAACTTTCTGCCACAGAAATGTGAGGAACATGTGTTTTTTTAGCCAAATTTTGAGGTTTGCAAAGGATTCTGGGTAACAGAACCTGGTCCGAGCCACACAAGTCACCCCATCTTGGATTCCCCTAGGTCTCTAGTTTTCTGAAATGCACAGGTTTACTAGGTTTCCCTAGGTGGCGGCTGAGCTACAGGCCAAAATCTACAGGTAGGCACTTTGCAAAAAACACCTCTGTTTTCCTTCAAAAATTTGGCTGTGTCCACGTTGCGATTTGGGGCGTTTCCTGTCGCGGGCGCTAGGCCTACCCACACAAGTGAGGTATCATTTTTATCGGGAGACGTGGGGAAACGCTGGGTGGAAGGAAATTTGTGGCTCCTCTCAGATTCCAGAACTTTCTGCCACTGAAATGTGAGGAACATGTGTTTTTTTAGCCAAATTCTGAGGTTTGCAAAGGATTCTGGGTAACAGAACCTGGTCCGAGCCACACAAGTCACCCCATCTTGCATTCCCCTAGGTCTCTAGTTTTCAGAAATGCACAGGTTTGGTAGGTTTCCCTAGGTGGCGGCTGAGCTACAGGCCAAAATCTACAGGTAGGCACTTTGCAAAAAACACCTCTGTTTTCATTCAAAAATTTGGCTGTGTCCACGTTGCGCTATGGGGAGTTTCCTGTCGCGGGCGCTAGGCCTACCCACACAAGTGAGGTATCATTTTTATCGGGAGACGTGTGGGAACGCTGGGTGGAAGGAAATTTGTGGCTCCTCTCAGATTCCAGAACTTTCTGCCACAGAAATGTGAGGAACATGTGTTTTTTTAGCCAAATTTTGAGGTTTGCAAAGGATTCTGGGTAACAGAATCTGGTCCGAGCCACACAAGTCACCCCATCTTGGATTGCCCTAGGTCTCTAGCTTTCAGCCATGCACAAGTTTGGTAGGTTTCCCTAGGTGGCGGCTGAGCTACAGGCCAAAATCTACAGGTAGGCACTTTGCAAAAAACACCTCTGTTTTCCTTAAAAAATTTGGCTGTTTCCACGTTGCGCTATGGGGAGTTTCCTGTCGCGGGCGCTAGGCCTACCCACACAAGTGAGGTATCATTTTTATCGGGAGACGTGTGGGAACGCTGGGTGGAAGGAAATTTGTGGCTCCTCTCAGATTCCAGAACTTTCTGCCACAGAAATGTGAGGAACATGTGTTTTTTTAGCCAAATTCTGAGGTTTGCAAAGGATTCTGGGTAACAGAACTTGGTCCGAGCCACACAAGTCACCCCATCTTGGATTCCCCTAGGTCTCTAGTTTTCAGAAATGCACAGGTTTGGTAGGTTTCCCTAGGTGGCGCCTGAGCTACAGGCCAAAATATACAGGTAGGCACTTTGCAAAAAACACCTCTGTTTTCCTTCAAAAATTTGGCTGTGTCCACATTGCGCTTTGGGGCGTTTCCTGTCGCGGGTGCTAGGCCTACACACACAAGTGAGGTATCATTTTTATCGGGAGATGTGGGGGAACGCTGGGTGGAATAAAATTAGTGGCTCCTCTCAGATTTCAGACCTTTCTGCCACAGAAATGTGAGGAACATGTGTTTTTTTAGCCAAATTTTGAGGTTTGCAAAGGATTCTGGGTAACAGAACCTGGTCCGAGCCACACAAGTCACCCCATCTTGGATTCCCCTAGGTCTTTAGTTTTCAGAAATGCACAAGTTTGGTAGGTTACCCTAGGTGGCGGCTGAGCTACAGGCCAAAATCTACAGGTAGGCACTTTGCAAAAAACACCTCTGTTTTCCTTCAAAAATTTGGCTGTGTCCACGTTGCGCTTTGGGGCGTTTTCTGTCGCGGGCGCTAGGCCAACCCACACAAGTGAGGTATCATTTTTATCGGGAGACGTGGGGGAACGCTGGGTGGAAGGAAATTTGTGGCTCCTCTCAGATTCCAGAACTTTCTGCCACAGAAATGTGAGGAACAAGTGTTTTTTTAGCCAAATTTTGAGGTTTGCAAAGGATTCTGGGTAACAGAACCTGGTCCAAGCCACACAAGTCACCCCATCTTGGATTCCCCTAGGTCTTTAGTTTTCAGAAATGCACAAATTTGGTAGGTTACCCTAGGTGGCGGCTGAGCTACAGGCCAAAATCTACAGGTAGGCACTTTGCAAAAAACACCTCTGTTTTCCTTCAAAAATTTGGCTGTGTCCACGTTGCGCTTTGGGGCGTTTTCTGTCGCGGGCGCTAGGCCAACCCACACAAGTGAGGTATCATTTTTATCGGGAGACGTGGGGGAACGCTGGGTGGAAGGAAATTTGTGGCTCCTCTCAGATTCCAGAACTTTCTGCCACAGAAATGTGAGGAACAAGTGTTTTTTTAGCCAAATTTTGAGGTTTGCAAAGGATTCTGGGTAACAGAACCTGGTCCAAGCCACACAAGTCACCCCATCTTGGATTCCCCTAGGTCTTTAGTTTTCAGAAATGCACAAATTTGGTAGGTTACCCTAGGTGGCGGCTGAGCTACAGGCCAAAATCTACAGGTAGGCACTTTGCAAAAAACACCTCTGTTTTCCTTAAAAAATTTGGCTGTTTCCACGTTGCGCTATGGGGAGTTTCCTGTCGCGGGCGCTAGGCCTACCCACACAAGTGAGGTATCATTTTTATCGGGAGACGTGTGGGAACGCTGGGTGGAAGGAAATTTGTGGCTCCTCTCAGATTCCAGAACTTTCTGCCACAGAAATGTGAGGAACATGTGTTTTTTTAGCCAAATTTTGAGGTTTGCAAAGGATTCTGGGTAACAGAATCTGGTCCGAGCCACACAAGTCACACCATCTTGGATTGCCCTAGGTCTCTAGTTTTCAGCCATGCACAAGTTTGGTAGGTTTCCCTAGGTGGCGGCTGAGCTACAGGCCAAAATCTACAGGTAGGCACTTTGCAAAAAACACCTCTGTTTTCCTTAAAAAATTTGGCTGTTTCCACGTTGCGCTATGGGGAGTTTCCTGTCGCGGGCGCTAGGCCTACCCACACAAGTGAGGTATCATTTTTATCGGGAGACGTGTGGGAACGCTGGGTGGAAGGAAATTTGTGGCTCCTCTCAGATTCCAGAACTTTCTGTCACAGAAATGTGAAGAACATGTGTTTTTTTAGCCAAATTCTGAGGTTTGCAAAGGATTCTGGGTAACAGAACTTGGTCCGAGCCACACAAGTCACCCCATCTTGGATTCCCCTAGGTCTCTAGTTTTCAGAAATGCACAGGTTTGGTAGGTTTCCCTAGGTGGCGCCTGAGCTACAGGCCAAAATATACAGGTAGGCACTTTGCAAAAAACACCTCTGTTTTCCTTCAAAAATTTGGCTGTGTCCACGTTGCGCTTTGGGGCGTTTCCTGTCGCTGGTGCTAGGCCTACACACACAAGTGAGGTATCATTTTTATCGGGAGACGTGGGGGAACGCTGGGTGGAAGAAAATTAGTGGCTCCTCTCAGATTTCAGACCTTTCTGCCACAGAAATGTGAGGAACATGTGTTTTTTTAGCCAAATTTTGAGGTTTGCAAAGGATTCTGGGTAACAGAACCTGGTCCGAGCCACACAAGTCACCCCATCTTGGATTCCCCTAGGTCTTTAGTTTTCAGAAATGCACAAGTTTGGTAGGTTACCCTAGGTGGCGGCTGAGCTACAGGCCAAAATCTACAGGTAGGCACTTTGCAAAAAACACCTCTGTTTTCCTTAAAAAATTTGGCTGTGTCCACGTTGCGCTTTGGGGCGTTTCCTGTCGCGGGCGATAGGCCTACCCACACAAGTGAGGTATCATTTTTATCGGGAGACGTGGGGGAACGCTGGGTGGAAGGAAATTTGTGGCTCCTCTCAGATTCCAGAACTTTCTGCCACAGAAATATGAGGAACATGTGTTTTTTTAGCCAAATTTTGAGGTTTGCAAAGGATTCTGGGTAACAGAACCTGGTCCGAGCCACACAAGTCACCCCATCTTGGATTCCCCTAGGTCTCTAGTTTTCAGAAATGCACAGGTTTGGTAGGTTTCCCTAGGTGGCGGCTGAGCTACAGGCCAAAATCTACAGGTAGGCACTTTGCAAAAAACACCTCTGTTTTCCTTAAAAAATTTGGCTGTGTCCACGTTGCGCTTTGGGGCGTTTCCTGTCGCGGGCGCTAGGCCTACTCACACAAGTGAGGTATCATTTTTATCAGGAGACGTGGGGGAACGCTGGGTGGAAGGAAATTTGTGGCTCATCTCAGATTCCAGAACTTTCTGCCACAGAAATGTGAGGAACATGTGGTTTTTTAGCCAAATTTTGAGGTTTGCAAAGGATTCTGGGTAACAGAACCTGGTCCGAGCCACACAAGTCACCCCATCTTGGATTCCCCTAGGTCTCTAGTTTTCAGAAATGCACAGGTTTGGTAGGTTTCCCTAGGTGGCGGCTGAGCTACAGGCCAAAATCTACAGGTAGGCACTTTGCAAAAAACACCTCTGTTTTCCTTCAAAAATTTGGCTGTGTCCACGTTGCGCTTTGGAGCGTTTCCTGTCGCGGGCGCTAGGCCTACCCACACAAGTGAGGTATCATTTTTATCGGGAGACGTGGGGAAACGCTGGGTGGAAGGAAATTTGTGGCTCCTCTCAGATTCCAGAACTTTCTGCCACAGAAATGTGAGGAACATGTGTTTTTTTAGCCAAATTTTGAGGTTTGCAAAGGATTCTGGGTAACAGAACCTGGTCCGAGCCACACAAGTCACCCCATCTTGGATTCCCCTAGGTCTCTAGTTTTCTGAAATGCACAGGTTTACTAGGTTTCCCTAGGTGGCGGCTGAGCTACAGGCCAAAATCTACAGGTAGGCACTTTGCAAAAAACACCTCTGTTTTCCTTCAAAAATTTGGCTGTGTCCACGTTGCGATTTGGGGCGTTTCCTGTCGCGGGCGCTAGGCCTACCCACACAAGTGAGGTATAATTTTTATCGGGAGACGTGGGGGAACGCTGGGTGGAAGGAAATTTGTGGCTCCTCTCAGATTCCAGAACTTTCTGCCACTGAAATGTGAGGAACATGTGTTTTTTTAGCCAAATTCTGAGGTTTGCAAAGGATTCTGGGTAACAGAACCTGGTCCGAGCCACACAAGTCACCCCATCTTGCATTCCCCTAGGTCTCTAGTTTTCAGAAATGCACAGGTTTGGTAGGTTTCCCTAGGTGGCGGCTGAGCTACAGGCCAAAATCTACAGGTAGGCACTTTGCAAAAAACACCTCTGTTTTCATTCAAAAATTTGGCTGTGTCCACGTTGCGCTTTGGGGCGTTTCCTGTCGCGGGCGCTAGGCCTACCCACACAAGTGAGGTATCATTTTTATCGGGAGATGTGGTGGAACTCTGGGTGGAAGGAAATTTGTGGCTCCTCTCAGATTCCAGAACTTTCTGCCACAGAAATGTGAGGAACATGTGTTTTTTTAGCCAAATTTTGAGGTTTGCAAAGGATTCTGGGTAACAGAATCTGGTCCGAGCCACACAAGTCACCCCATCTTGGATTGCCCTAGGTCTCTAGTTTTCAGCCATGCACAAGTTTGGTAGGTTTCCCTATGTGGCGGCTGAGCTACAGGCCAAAATCTACAGGTAGGCACTTTGCAAAAAACACCTCTGTTTTCCTTAAAAAATTTGTCTGTTTCCACGTTGCGCTATGGGGAGTTTCCTGTCGCGGGCGCTAGGCCTACCCACACAAGTGAGGTATCATTTTTATCGGGAGACGTGTGGGAACGCTGGGTGGAAGGAAATTTGTGGCTCCTCTCAGATTCCAGAACTTTCTGCCACAGAAATGTGAGGAACATGTGTTTTTTTAGCCAAATTTTGAGGTTTGCAAAGGATTCTGGGTAACAGAATCTGGTCCGAGCCACACAAGTCACCCCATCTTGGATTGCCCTAGGTCTCTAGCTTTCAGCCATGCACAAGTTTGGTAGGTTTCCCTAGGTGGCGGCTGAGCTACAGGCCAAAATCTACAGGTAGGCACTTTGCAAAAAACACCTCTGTTTTCCTTAAAAAATTTGGCTGTTTCCACGTTGCGCTATGGGGAGTTTCCTGTCGCGGGCGCTAGGCCTACCCACACAAGTGAGGTATCATTTTTATCGGGAGACGTGTGGGAACGCTGGGTGGAAGGAAATTTGTAGCTCCTCTCAGATTCCAGAACTTTCTGCCACAGAAATGTGAGGAACATGTGTTTTTTTAGCCAAATTCTGAGGTTTGCAAAGGATTCTGGGTAACAGAACTTGGTCCGAGCCACACAAGTCACCCCATCTTGGATTCCCCTAGGTCTCTAGTTTTCAGAAATGCACAGGTTTGGTAGGTTTCCCTAGGTGGCGCCTGAGCTACAGGCCAAAATATACAGGTAGGCACTTTGCAAAAAACACCTCTGTTTTCCTTCAAAAATTTGGCTGTGTCCACATTGCGCTTTGGGGCGTTTCCTGTCGCGGGTGCTAGGCCTACACACACAAGTGAGGTATCATTTTTATCGGGAGACGTGGGGGAACGCTGGGTGGAATAAAATTAGTGGCTCCTCTCAGATTTCAGACCTTTCTGCCACAGAAATGTGAGGAACATGTGTTTTTTTAGCCAAATTTTGAGGTTTGCAAAGGATTCTGGGTAACAGAACCTGGTCCGAGCCACACAAGTCACCCCATCTTGGATTCCCCTAGGTCTTTAGTTTTCAGAAATGCACAAGTTTGGTAGGTTACCCTAGGTGGCGGCTGAGCTACAGGCCAAAATCTACAGGTAGGCACTTTGCAAAAAACACCTCTGTTTTCCTTCAAAAATTTGGCTGTGTCCACGTTGCGCTTTGGGGCGTTTTCTGTCGCGGGCGCTAGGCCAACCCACACAAGTGAGGTATCATTTTTATCGGGAGACGTGGGGGAACGCTGGGTGGAAGGAAATTTGTGGCTCCTCTCAGATTCCAGAACTTTCTGCCACAGAAATGTGAGGAACAAGTGTTTTTTTAGCCAAATTTTGAGGTTTGCAAAGGATTCTGGGTAACAGAACCTGGTCCAAGCCACACAAGTCACCCCATCTTGGATTCCCCTAGGTCTTTAGTTTTCAGAAATGCACAACTTTGGTAGGTTACCCTATGTGGCGGCTGAGCTACAGGCCAAAATCTACAGGTAGGCACTTTGCAAAAAACACCTCTGTTTTCCTTAAAAAATTTGGCTGTTTCCACGTTGCGCTATGGGGAGTTTCCTGTCGCGGGCGCTAGGCCTACCCACACAAGTGAGGTATCATTTTTATCGGGAGACGTGTGGGAACGCTGGGTGGAAGGAAATTTGTGGCTCCTCTCAGATTCCAGAACTTTCTGCCACAGAAATGTGAGGAACATGTGTTTTTTTAGCCAAATTTTGAGGTTTGCAAAGGATTCTGGGTAACAGAATCTGGTCCGAGCCACACAAGTCACACCATCTTGGATTGCCCTAGGTCTCTAGTTTTCAGCCATGCACAAGTTTGGTAGGTTTCCCTAGGTGGCGGCTGAGCTACAGGCCAAAATCTACAGGTAGGCACTTTGCAAAAAACACCTCTGTTTTCCTTAAAAAATTTGGCTGTTTCCACGTTGCGCTATGGGGAGTTTCCTGTCGCGGGCGCTAGGCCTACCCACACAAGTGAGGTATCATTTTTATCGGGAGACGTGTGGGAACGCTGGGTGGAAGGAAATTTGTGGCTCCTCTCAGATTCCAGAACTTTCTGTCACAGAAATGTGAGGAACATGTGTTTTTTTAGCCAAATTCTGAGGTTTGCAAAGGATTCTGGGTAACAGAACTTGGTCCGAGCCACACAAGTCACCCCATCTTGGATTCCCCTAGGTCTCTAGTTTTCAGAAATGCACAGGTTTGGTAGGTTTCCCTAGGTGGCGCCTGAGCTACAGGCCAAAATATACAGGTAGGCACTTTGCAAAAAACACCTCTGTTTTCCTTCAAAAATTTGGCTGTGTCCACGTTGCGCTTTGGGGCGTTTCCTGTCGCTGGTGCTAGGCCTACACACACAAGTGAGGTATCATTTTTATCGGGAGACGTGGGGGAACGCTGGGTGGAAGAAAATTAGTGGCTCCTCTCAGATTTCAGACCTTTCTGCCACAGAAATGTGAGGAACATGTGTTTTTTTAGCCAAATTTTGAGGTTTGCAAAGGATTCTGGGTAACAGAACCTGGTCCGAGCCACACAAGTCACCCCATCTTGGATTCCCCTAGGTCTTTAGTTTTCAGAAATGCACAAGTTTGGTAGGTTACCCTAGGTGGCGGCTGAGCTACAGGCCAAAATCTACAGGTAGGCACTTTGCAAAAAACACCTCTGTTTTCCTTCAAAAATTTGGCTGTGTCCACATTGCGCTTTGGGGCGTTTCCTGTCGCGGGTGCTAGGCCTACACACACAAGTGAGGTATCATTTTTATCGGGAGACGTGGGGGAACGCTGGGTGGAATAAAATTAGTGGCTCCTCTCAGATTTCAGACCTTTCTGCCACAGAAATGTGAGGAACATGTGTTTTTTTAGCCAAATTTTGAGGTTTGCAAAGGATTCTGGGTAACAGAACCTGGTCCGAGCCACACAAGTCACCCCATCTTGGATTCCCCTAGGTCTTTAGTTTTCAGAAATGCACAAGTTTGGTAGGTTACCCTAGGTGGCGGCTGAGCTACAGGCCAAAATCTACAGGTAGGCACTTTGCAAAAAACACCTCTGTTTTCCTTCAAAAATTTGGCTGTGTCCACGTTGCGCTTTGGGGCGTTTTCTGTCGCGGGCGCTAAGCCAACCCACACAAGTGAGGTATCATTTTTATCGGGAGACGTGGGGGAACGCTGGGTGGAAGGAAATTTGTGGCTCCTCTCAGATTCCAGAACTTTCTGCCACAGAAATGTGAGGAACAAGTGTTTTTTTAGCCAAATTTTGAGGTTTGCAAAGGATTCTGGGTAACAGAACCTGGTCCAAGCCACACAAGTCACCCCATCTTGGATTCCCCTAGGTCTTTAGTTTTCAGAAATGCACAACTTTGGTAGGTTACCCTAGGTGGCGGCTGAGCTACAGGCCAAAATCTACAGGTAGGCACTTTGCAAAAAACACCTCTGTTTTCCTTAAAAAATTTGGCTGTGTCCACGTTGCGCTTTGGGGCGTTTCCTGTCGCGGGCGATAGGCCTACCCACACAAGTGAGGTATCATTTTTATCGGGAGACGTGGGGGAACGCTGGGTGGAAGGAAATTTGTGGCTCCTCTCAGATTCCAAAACTTTCTGCCACAGAAATATGAGGAACATGTGTTTTTTTAGCCAAATTTTGAGGTTTGCAAAGGATTCTGGGTAACAGAACCTGGTCCGAGCCACACAAGTCACCCCATCTTGGATTCCCCTAGGTCTCTAGTTTTCAGAAATGCACAGGTTTGGTAGGTTTCCCTAGGTGGCGGCTGAGCTACAGGCCAAAATCTACAGGTAGGCACTTTGCAAAAAACACCTCTGTTTTCCTTCAAAAATTTGGCTGTGTCCACGTTGCGCTTTGGAGCGTTTCCTGTCGCGGGCGCTAGGCCTACCCACACAAGTGAGGTATCATTTTTATCGGGAGACGTGGGGAAACGCTGGGTGGAAGGAAATTTGTGGCTCCTCTCAGATTCCAGAACTTTCTGCCACAGAAATGTGAGGAACATGTGTTTTTTTAGCCAAATTTTGAGGTTTGCAAAGGATTCTGGGTAACAGAACCTGGTCCGAGCCACACAAGTCACCCCATCTTGGATTCCCCTAGGTCTCTAGTTTTCTGAAATGCACAGGTTTACTAGGTTTCCCTAGGTGGCGGCTGAGCTACAGGCCAAAATCTACAGGTAGGCACTTTGCAAAAAACACCTGTTTTCCTTCAAAAATTTGGCTGTGTCCACGTTGCGATTTGGGGCGTTTCCTGTCGCGGGCGCTAGGCCTACCCACACAAGTGAGGTATCATTTTTATCGGGAGACGTGGGGGAACGCTGGGTGGAAGGAAATTTGTGGCTCCTCTCAGATTCCAGAACTTTCTGCCACTGAAATGTGAGGAACATGTGTTTTTTTAGCCAAATTCTGAGGTTTGCAAAGGATTCTGGGTAACAGAACCTGGTCCGAGCCACACAAGTCACCCCATCTTGCATTCCCCTAGGTCTCTAGTTTTCAGAAATGCACAGGTTTGGTAGGTTTCCCTAGGTGGCGGCTGAGCTACAGGCCAAAATCTACAGGTAGGCACTTTGCAAAAAACACCTCTGTTTTCATTCAAAAATTTGGCTGTGTCCACGTTGCGCTTTGGGGCGTTTCCTGTCGCGGGCGCTAGGCCTACCCACACAAGTGAGGTATCATTTTTATCGGGAGATGTGGTGGAACTCTGGGTGGAAGGAAATTTGTGGCTCCTCTCAGATTCCAGAACTTTCTGCCACAGAAATGTGAGGAACATGTGTTTTTTTAGCCAAATTTTGAGGTTTGCAAAGGATTCTGGGTAACAGAATCTGGTCCGAGCCACACAAGTCACCCCATCTTGGATTGCCCTAGGTCTCTAGTTTTCAGCCATGCACAAGTTTGGTAGGTTTCCCTAGGTGGCGGCTGAGCTACAGGCCAAAATCTACAGGTAGGCACTTTGCAAAAAACACCTCTGTTTTCCTTAAAAAATTTGGCTGTTTCCACGTTGCGCTATGGGGAGTTTCCTGTCGCGGGCGCTAGGCCTACCCACACAAGTGAGGTATCATTTTTATCGGGAGACGTGGGGGAACGCTGGGTGGAATAAAATTAGTGGCTCCTCTCAGATTTCAGACCTTTCTGCCACAGAAATGTGAGGAACATGTGTTTTTTTAGCCAAATTTTGAGGTTTGCAAAGGATTCTGGGTAACAGAACCTGGTCCGAGCCACACAAGTCACCCCATCTTGGATTCCCCTAGGTCTTTAGTTTTCAGAAATGCACAAGTTTGGTAGGTTACCCTAGGTGGCGGCTGAGCTACAGGCCAAAATCTACAGGTAGGCACTTTGCAAAAAACACCTCTGTTTTCCTTCAAAAATTTGGCTGTGTCCACGTTGCGCTTTGGGGCGTTTTCTGTCGCGGGCGCTAAGCCAACCCACACAAGTGAGGTATCATTTTTATCGGGAGACGTGGGGGAACGCTGGGTGGAAGGAAATTTGTGGCTCCTCTCAGATTCCAGAACTTTCTGCCACAGAAATGTGAGGAACAAGTGTTTTTTTAGCCAAATTTTGAGGTTTGCAAAGGATTCTGGGTAACAGAACCTGGTCCAAGCCACACAAGTCACCCCATCTTGGATTCCCCTAGGTCTTTAGTTTTCAGAAATGCACAACTTTGGTAGGTTACCCTAGGTGGCGGCTGAGCTACAGGCCAAAATCTACAGGTAGGCACTTTGCAAAAAACACCTCTGTTTTCCTTAAAAAATTTGGCTGTGTCCACGTTGCGCTTTGGGGCGTTTCCTGTCGCGGGCGATAGGCCTACCCACACAAGTGAGGTATCATTTTTATCGGGAGACGTGGGGGAACGCTGGGTGGAAGGAAATTTGTGGCTCCTCTCAGATTCCAGAACTTTCTGCCACAGAAATATGAGGAACATGTGTTTTTTTAGCCAAATTTTGAGGTTTGCAAAGGATTCTGGGTAACAGAACCTGGTCCGAGCCACACAAGTCACCCCATCTTGGATTCCCCTAGGTCTCTAGTTTTCAGAAATGCACAGGTTTGGTAGGTTTCCCTAGGTGGCGGCTGAGCTACAGGCCAAAATCTACAGGTAGGCACTTTGCAAAAAACACCTCTGTTTTCCTTCAAAAATTTGGCTGTGTCCAAGTTGCGCTTTGGAGCGTTTCCTGTCGCGGGCGCTAGGCCTACCCACACAAGTGAGGTATCATTTTTATCGGGAGACGTGGGGAAACGCTGGGTGGAAGGAAATTTGTGGCTCCTCTCAGATTCCAGAACTTTCTGCCACAGAAATGTGAGGAACATGTGTTTTTTTAGCCAAATTTTGAGGTTTGCAAAGGATTCTGGGTAACAGAACCTGGTCCGAGCCACACAAGTCACCCCATCTTGGATTCCCCTAGGTCTCTAGTTTTCTGAAATGCACAGGTTTACTAGGTTTCCCTAGGTGGCGGCTGAGCTACAGGCCAAAATCTACAGGTAGGCACTTTGCAAAAAACACCTCTGTTTTCCTTCAAAAATTTGGCTGTGTCCACGTTGCGATTTGGGGCGTTTCCTGTCGCGGGCGCTAGGCCTACCCACACAAGTGAGGTATCATTTTTATCGGGAGACGTGGGGGAACGCTGGGTGGAAGGAAATTTGTGGCTCCTCTCAGATTCCAGAACTTTCTGCCACTGAAATGTGAGGAACATGTGTTTTTTTAGCCAAATTCTGAGGTTTGCAAAGGATTCTGGGTAACAGAACCTGGTCCGAGCCACACAAGTCACCCCATCTTGCATTCCCCTAGGTCTCTAGTTTTCAGAAATGCACAGGTTTGGTAGGTTTCCCTAGGTGGCGGCTGAGCTACAGGCCAAAATCTACAGGTAGGCACTTTGCAAAAAACACCTCTGTTTTCATTCAAAAATTTGGCTGTGTCCACGTTGCGCTTTGCGGCGTTTCCTGTCGCGGGCGCTAGGCCTACCCACACAAGTGAGGTATCATTTTTATCGGGAGATGTGGTGGAACTCTGGGTGGAAGGAAATTTGTGGCTCCTCTCAGATTCCAGAACTTTCTGCCACAGAAATGTGAGGAACATGTGTTTTTTTAGCCAAATTTTGAGGTTTGCAAAGGATTCTGGGTAACAGAATCTGGTCCGAGCCACACAAGTCACCCCATCTTGGATTGCCCTAGGTCTCTAGTTTTCAGCCATGCACAAGTTTGGTAGGTTTCCCTAGGTGGCGGCTGAGCTACAGGCCAAAATCTACAGGTAGGCACTTTGCAAAAAACACCTCTGTTTTCCTTAAAAAATTTGGCTGTTTCCACGTTGCGCTATGGGGAGTTTCCTGTCGCGGGCGCTAGGCCTACCCACACAAGTGAGGTATCATTTTTATCGGGAGACGTGTGGGAACGCTGGGTGGAAGGAAATTTGTGGCTCCTCTCAGATTCCAGAACTTTCTGCCACAGAAATGTGAGGAACATGTGTTTTTTTAGCCAAATTTTGAGGTTTGCAAAGGATTCTGGGTAACAGAATCTGGTCCGAGCCACACAAGTCACACCATCTTGGATTGCCCTAGGTCTCTAGTTTTCAGCCATGCACAAGTTTGGTAGGTTTCCCTAGGTGGCGGCTGAGCTACAGGCCAAAATCTACAGGTAGGCACTTTGCAAAAAACACCTCTGTTTTCCTTAAAAAATTTGGCTGTTTCCACGTTGCGCTATGGGGAGTTTCCTGTCGCGGGCGCTAGGCCTACCCACACAAGTGAGGTATCATTTTTATCGGGAGACGTGTGGGAACGCTGGGTGGAAGGAAATTTGTGGCTCCTCTCAGATTCCAGAACTTTCTGTCACAGAAATGTGAGGAACATGTGTTTTTTTAGCCAAATTCTGAGGTTTGCAAAGGATTCTGGGTAACAGAACTTGGTCCGAGCCACACAAGTCACCCCATCTTGGATTCCCCTAGGTCTCTAGTTTTCAGAAATGCACAGGTTTGGTAGGTTTCCCTAGGTGGCGCCTGAGCTACAGGCCAAAATATACAGGTAGGCACTTTGCAAAAAACACCTCTGTTTTCCTTCAAAAATTTGGCTGTGTCCACGTTGCGCTTTGGGGCGTTTCCTGTCGCTGGTGCTAGGCCTACACACACAAGTGAGGTATAATTTTTATCGGGAGACGTGGGGGAACGCTGGGTGGAAGAAAATTAGTGGCTCCTCTCAGATTTCAGACCTTTCTGCCACAGAAATGTGAGGAACATGTGTTTTTTTAGCCACATTTTGAGGTTTGCAAAGGATTCTGGGTAACAGAACCTGGTCCGAGCCACACAAGTCACCCCATCTTGGATTCCCCTAGGTCTTTAGTTTTCAGAAATGCACAAGTTTGGTAGGTTACCCTAGGTGGCGGCTGAGCTACAGGCCAAAATCTACAGGTAGGCACTTTGCAAAAAACACCTCTGTTTTCCTTCAAAAATTTGGCTGTGTCCACATTGCGCTTTGGGGCGTTTCCTGTCGCGGGTGCTAGGCCTACACACACAAGTGAGGTATCATTTTTATCGGGAGACGTGGGGGAACGCTGGGTGGAATAAAATTAGTGGCTCCTCTCAGATTTCAGACCTTTCTGCCACAGAAATGTGAGGAACATGTGTTTTTTTAGCCAAATTTTGAGGTTTGCAAAGGATTCTGGGTAACAGAACCTGGTCCGAGCCACACAAGTCACCCCATCTTGGATTCCCCTAGGTCTTTAGTTTTCAGAAATGCACAAGTTTGGTAGGTTACCCTAGGTGGCGGCTGAGCTACAGGCCAAAATCTACAGGTAGGCACTTTGCAAAAAACACCTCTGTTTTCCTTAAAAAATTTGGCTGTTTCCACGTTGCGCTATGGGGAGTTTCCTGTCGCGGGCGCTAGGCCTACCCACACAAGTGAGGTATCATTTTTATCGGGAGACGTGTGGGAACGCTGGGTGGAAGGAAATTTGTGGCTCCTCTCAGATTCCAGAACTTTCTGCCACAGAAATGTGAGGAACATGTGTTTTTTTAGCCAAATTTTGAGGTTTGCAAAGGATTCTGGGTAACAGAATCTGGTCCGAGCCACACAAGTCACACCATCTTGGATTGCCCTAGGTCTCTAGTTTTCAGCCATGCACAAGTTTGGTAGGTTTCCCTAGGTGGCGGCTGAGCTACAGGCCAAAATCTACAGGTAGGCACTTTGCAAAAAACACCTCTGTTTTCCTTAAAAAATTTGGCTGTTTCCACGTTGCGCTATGGGGAGTTTCCTGTCGCGGGCGCTAGGCCTACCCACACAAGTGAGGTATCATTTTTATCGGGAGACGTGTGGGAACGCTGGGTGGAAGGAAATTTGTGGCTCCTCTCAGATTCCAGAACTTTCTGTCACAGAAATGTGAGGAACATGTGTTTTTTTAGCCAAATTCTGAGGTTTGCAAAGGATTCTGGGTAACAGAACTTGGTCCGAGCCACACAAGTCACCCCATCTTGGATTCCCCTAGGTCTCTAGTTTTCAGAAATGCACAGGTTTGGTAGGTTTCCCTAGGTGGCGCCTGAGCTACAGGCCAAAATATACAGGTAGGCACTTTGCAAAAAACACCTCTGTTTTCCTTCAAAAATTTGGCTGTGTCCACGTTGCGCTTTGGGGCGTTTCCTGTCGCTGGTGCTAGGCCTACACACACAAGTGAGGTATCATTTTTATCGGGAGACGTGGGGGAACGCTGGGTGGAAGAAAATTAGTGGCTCCTCTCAGATTTCAGACCTTTCTGCCACAGAAATGTGAGGAACATGTGTTTTTTTAGCCAAATTTTGAGGTTTGCAAAGGATTCTGGGTAACAGAACCTGGTCCGAGCCACACAAGTCACCCCATCTTGGATTCCCCTAGGTCTTTAGTTTTCAGAAATGCACAAGTTTGGTAGGTTACCCTAGGTGGCGGCTGAGCTACAGGCCAAAATCTACAGGTAGGCACTTTGCAAAAAACACCTCTGTTTTCCTTCAAAAATTTGGCTGTGTCCACATTGCGCTTTGGGGCGTTTCCTGTCGCGGGTGCTAGGCCTACACACACAAGTGAGGTATCATTTTTATCGGGAGACGTGGGGGAACGCTGGGTGGAATAAAATTAGTGGCTCCTCTCAGATTTCAGACCTTTCTGCCACAGAAATGTGAGGAACATGTGTTTTTTTAGCCAAATTTTGAGGTTTGCAAAGGATTCTGGGTAACAGAACCTGGTCCGAGCCACACAAGTCACCCCATCTTGGATTCCCCTAGGTCTTTAGTTTTCAGAAATGCACAAGTTTGGTAGGTTACCCTAGGTGGCGGCTGAGCTACAGGCCAAAATCTACAGGTAGGCACTTTGCAAAAAACACCTCTGTTTTCCTTCAAAAATTTGGCTGTGTCCACGTTGCGCTTTGGGGCGTTTTCTGTCGCGGGCGCTAAGCCAACCCACACAAGTGAGGTATCATTTTTATCGGGAGACGTGGGGGAACGCTGGGTGGAAGGAAATTTGTGGCTCCTCTCAGATTCCAGAACTTTCTGCCACAGAAATGTGAGGAACAAGTGTTTTTTTAGCCAAATTTTGAGGTTTGCAAAGGATTCTGGGTAACAGAACCTGGTCCAAGCCACACAAGTCACCCCATCTTGGATTCCCCTAGGTCTTTAGTTTTCAGAAATGCACAACTTTGGTAGGTTACCCTAGGTGGCGGCTGAGCTACAGGCCAAAATCTACAGGTAGGCACTTTGCAAAAAACACCTCTGTTTTCCTTAAAAAATTTGGCTGTGTCCACGTTGCGCTTTGGGGCGTTTCCTGTCGCGGGCGATAGGCCTACCCACACAAGTGAGGTATCATTTTTATCGGGAGACGTGGGGGAACGCTGGGTGGAAGGAAATTTGTGGCTCCTCTCAGATTCCAGAACTTTCTGCCACAGAAATATGAGGAACATGTGTTTTTTTAGCCAAATTTTGAGGTTTGCAAAGGATTCTGGGTAACAGAACCTGGTCCGAGCCACACAAGTCACCCCATCTTGGATTCCCCTAGGTCTCTAGTTTTCAGAAATGCACAGGTTTGGTAGGTTTCCCTAGGTGGCGGCTGAGCTACAGGCCAAAATCTACAGGTAGGCACTTTGCAAAAAACACCTCTGTTTTCCTTCAAAAATTTGGCTGTGTCCACGTTGCGCTTTGGAGCGTTTCCTGTCGCGGGCGCTAGGCCTACCCACACAAGTGAGGTATCATTTTTATCGGGAGACGTGGGGAAACGCTGGGTGGAAGGAAATTTGTGGCTCCTCTCAGATTCCAGAACTTTCTGCCACAGAAATGTGAGGAACATGTGTTTTTTTAGCCAAATTTTGAGGTTTGCAAAGGATTCTGGGTAACAGAACCTGGTCCGAGCCACACAAGTCACCCCATCTTGGATTCCCCTAGGTCTCTAGTTTTCTGAAATGCACAGGTTTACTAGGTTTCCCTAGGTGGCGGCTGAGCTACAGGCCAAAATCTACAGGTAGGCACTTTGCAAAAAACACCTGTTTTCCTTCAAAAATTTGGCTGTGTCCACGTTGCGATTTGGGGCGTTTCCTGTCGCGGGCGCTAGGCCTACCCACACAAGTGAGGTATCATTTTTATCGGGAGACGTGGGGGAACGCTGGGTGGAAGGAAATTTGTGGCTCCTCTCAGATTCCAGAACTTTCTGCCACTGAAATGTGAGGAACATGTGTTTTTTTAGCCAAATTCTGAGGTTTGCAAAGGATTCTGGGTAACAGAACCTGGTCCGAGCCACACAAGTCACCCCATCTTGCATTCCCCTAGGTCTCTAGTTTTCAGAAATGCACAGGTTTGGTAGGTTTCCCTAGGTGGCGGCTGAGCTACAGGCCAAAATCTACAGGTAGGCACTTTGCAAAAAACACCTCTGTTTTCATTCAAAAATTTGGCTGTGTCCACGTTGCGCTTTGGGGCGTTTCCTGTCGCGGGCGCTAGGCCTACCCACACAAGTGAGGTATCATTTTTATCGGGAGATGTGGTGGAACTCTGGGTGGAAGGAAATTTGTGGCTCCTCTCAGATTCCAGAACTTTCTGCCACAGAAATGTGAGGAACATGTGTTTTTTTAGCCAAATTTTGAGGTTTGCAAAGGATTCTGGGTAACAGAATCTGGTCCGAGCCACACAAGTCACCCCATCTTGGATTGCCCTAGGTCTCTAGTTTTCAGCCATGCACAAGTTTGGTAGGTTTCCCTAGGTGGCGGCTGAGCTACAGGCCAAAATCTACAGGTAGGCACTTTGCAAAAAACACCTCTGTTTTCCTTAAAAAATTTGGCTGTTTCCACGTTGCGCTATGGGGAGTTTCCTGTCGCGGGCGCTAGGCCTACCCACACAAGTGAGGTATCATTTTTATCGGGAGACGTGGGGGAACGCTGGGTGGAATAAAATTAGTGGCTCCTCTCAGATTTCAGACCTTTCTGCCACAGAAATGTGAGGAACATGTGTTTTTTTAGCCAAATTTTGAGGTTTGCAAAGGATTCTGGGTAACAGAACCTGGTCCGAGCCACACAAGTCACCCCATCTTGGATTCCCCTAGGTCTTTAGTTTTCAGAAATGCACAAGTTTGGTAGGTTACCCTAGGTGGCGGCTGAGCTACAGGCCAAAATCTACAGGTAGGCACTTTGCAAAAAACACCTCTGTTTTCCTTCAAAAATTTGGCTGTGTCCACGTTGCGCTTTGGGGCGTTTTCTGTCGCGGGCGCTAAGCCAACCCACACAAGTGAGGTATCATTTTTATCGGGAGACGTGGGGGAACGCTGGGTGGAAGGAAATTTGTGGCTCCTCTCAGATTCCAGAACTTTCTGCCACAGAAATGTGAGGAACAAGTGTTTTTTTAGCCAAATTTTGAGGTTTGCAAAGGATTCTGGGTAACAGAACCTGGTCCGAGCCACACAAGTCACCCCATCTTGGATTCCCCTAGGTCTTTAGTTTTCAGAAATGCACAACTTTGGTAGGTTACCCTAGGTGGCGGCTGAGCTACAGGCCAAAATCTACAGGTAGGCACTTTGCAAAAAACACCTCTGTTTTCCTTAAAAAATTTGGCTGTGTCCACGTTGCGCTTTGGGGCGTTTCCTGTCGCGGGCGATAGGCCTACCCACACAAGTGAGGTATCATTTTTATCGGGAGACGTGGGGGAACGCTGGGTGGAAGGAAATTTGTGGCTCCTCTCAGATTCCAGAACTTTCTGCCACAGAAATATGAGGAACATGTGTTTTTTTAGCCAAATTTTGAGGTTTGCAAAGGATTCTGGGTAACAGAACCTGGTCCGAGCCACACAAGTCACCCCATCTTGGATTCCCCTAGGTCTCTAGTTTTCAGAAATGCACAGGTTTGGTAGGTTTCCCTAGGTGGCGGCTGAGCTACAGGCCAAAATCTACAGGTAGGCACTTTGCAAAAAACACCTCTGTTTTCCTTCAAAAATTTGGCTGTGTCCACGTTGCGCTTTGGAGCGTTTCCTGTCGCGGGCGCTAGGCCTACCCACACAAGTGAGGTATCATTTTTATCGGGAGACGTGGGGAAACGCTGGGTGGAAGGAAATTTGTGGCTCCTCTCAGATTCCAGAACTTTCTGCCACAGAAATGTGAGGAACATGTGTTTTTTTAGCCAAATTTTGAGGTTTGCAAAGGATTCTGGGTAACAGAACCTGGTCCGAGCCACACAAGTCACCCCATCTTGTATTCCCCTAGGTCTCTAGTTTTCTGAAATGCACAGGTTTACTAGGTTTCCCTAGGTGGCGGCTGAGCTACAGGCCAAAATCTACAGGTAGGCACTTTGCAAAAAACACCTCTGTTTTCCTTCAAAAATTTGGCTGTGTCCACGTTGCGATTTGGGGCGTTTCCTGTCGCGGGCGCTAGGCCTACCCACACAAGTGAGGTATCATTTTTATCGGGAGACGTGGGGGAACGCTGGGTGGAAGGAAATTTGTGGCTCCTCTCAGATTCCAGAACTTTCTGCCACTGAAATGTGAGGAACATGTGTTTTTTTAGCCAAATTCTGAGGTTTGCAAAGGATTCTGGGTAACAGAACCTGGTCCGAGCCACACAAGTCACCCCATCTTGCATTCCCCTAGGTCTCTAGTTTTCAGAAATGCACAGGTTTGGTAGGTTTCCCTAGGTGGCGGCTGAGCTACAGGCCAAAATCTACAGGTAGGCACTTTGCAAAAAACACCTCTGTTTTCATTCAAAAATTTGGCTGTGTCCACGTTGCGCTTTGGGGCGTTTCCTGTCGCGGGCGCTAGGCCTACCCACACAAGTGAGGTATCATTTTTATCGGGAGATGTGGTGGAACTCTGGGTGGAAGGAAATTTGTGGCTCCTCTCAGATTCCAGAACTTTCTGCCACAGAAATGTGAGGAACATGTGTTTTTTTAGCCAAATTTTGAGGTTTGCAAAGGATTCTGGGTAACAGAATCTGGTCCGAGCCACACAAGTCACCCCATCTTGGATTGCCCTAGGTCTCTAGTTTTCAGCCATGCACAAGTTTGGTAGGTTTCCCTAGGTGGCGGCTGAGCTACAGGCCAAAATCTACAGGTAGGCACTTTGCAAAAAACACCTCTGTTTTCCTTAAAAAATTTGGCTGTTTCCACGTTGCGCTATGGGGAGTTTCCTGTCGCGGGCGCTAGGCCTACCCACACAAGTGAGGTATCATTTTTATCGGGAGACGTGGGGGAACGCTGGGTGGAAGGAAATTTGTGGCTCCTCTCAGATTCCAGAACTTTCTGCCACAGAAATGTGAGGAACATGTGTTTTTTTAGCCAAATTTTGAGGTTTGCAAAGGATTCTGGGTAACAGAATCTGGTCCGAGCCACACAAGTCACCCCATCTTGGATTGCCCTAGGTCTCTAGCTTTCAGCCATGCACAAGTTTGGTAGGTTTCCCTAGGTGGCGGCTGAGCTACAGGCCAAAATCTACAGGTAGGCACTTTGCAAAAAACACCTCTGTTTTCCTTAAAAAATTTGGCTGTTTCCACGTTGCGCTATGGGGAGTTTCCTGTCGCGGGCGCTAGGCCTACCCACACAAGTGAGGTATCATTTTTATCGGGAGACGTGTGGGAACGTTGGGTGGAAGGAAATTTGTGGCTCCTCTCAGATTCCAGAACTTTCTGCCACAGAAATGTGAGGAACATGTGTTTTTTTAGCCAAATTCTGAGGTTTGCAAAGGATTCTGGGTAACAGAACTTGGTCCGAGCCACACAAGTCACCCCATCTTGGATTCCCCTAGGTCTCTAGTTTTCAGAAATGCACAGGTTTGGTAGGTTTCCCTAGGTGGCGCCTGAGCTACAGGCCAAAATATACAGGTAGGCACTTTGCAAAAAACACCTCTGTTTTCCTTCAAAAATTTGGCTGTGTCCACGTTGCGCTTTGGGGTGTTTTCTGTCGCGGGCGCTAGGCCAACCCACACAAGTGAGGTATCCTTTTTATCGGGAGACGTGGGGGAACGCTGGGTGGAAGGAAATTTGTGGCTCCTCTCAGATTCCAGAACTTTCTGCCACAGAAATGTGAGGAACAAGTGTTTTTTTAGCCAAATTTTGAGGTTTGCAAAGGATTCTGGGTAACAGAACCTGGTCCAAGCCACACAAGTCACCCCATCTTGGATTCCCCTAGGTCTTTAGTTTTCAGAAATGCACAAGTTTGGTAGGTTACCCTAGGTGGCGGCTGAGCTACAGGCCAAAATCTACAGGTAGGCACTTTGCAAAAAACACCTCTGTTTTCCTTCAAAAATTTGGCTGTGTCCACGTTGCGCTTTGGGGCGTTTTCTGTCGCGGGCGCTAGGCCAACCCACACAAGTGAGGTATCATTTTTATCGGGAGACGTGGGGGAACGCTGGGTGGAAGGAAATTTGTGGCTCCTCTCAGATTCCAGAACTTTCTGCCACAGAAATGTGAGGAACAAGTGTTTTTTTAGCCAAATTTTGAGGTTTGCAAAGGATTCTGGGTAACAGAACCTGGTCCAAGCCACACAAGTCACCCCATCTTGGATTCCCCTAGGTCTTTAGTTTTCAGAAATGCACAACTTTGGTAGGTTACCCTATGTGGCGGCTGAGCTACAGGCCAAAATCTACAGGTAGGCACTTTGCAAAAAACACCTCTGTTTTCCTTAAAAAATTTGGCTGTTTCCACGTTGCGCTATGGGGAGTTTCCTGTCGCGGGCGCTAGGCCTACCCACACAAGTGAGGTATCATTTTTATCGGGAGACGTGTGGGAACGCTGGGTGGAAGGAAATTTGTGGCTCCTCTCAGATTCCAGAACTTTCTGCCACAGAAATGTGAGGAACATGTGTTTTTTTAGCCAAATTTTGAGGTTTGCAAAGGATTCTGGGTAACAGAATCTGGTCCGAGCCACACAAGTCACACCATCTTGGATTGCCCTAGGTCTCTAGTTTTCAGCCATGCACAAGTTTGGTAGGTTTCCCTAGGTGGCGGCTGAGCTACAGGCCAAAATCTACAGGTAGGCACTTTGCAAAAAACACCTCTGTTTTCCTTAAAAAATTTGGCTGTTTCCACGTTGCGCTATGGGGAGTTTCCTGTCGCGGGCGCTAGGCCTACCCACACAAGTGAGGTATCATTTTTATCGGGAGACGTGTGGGAACGCTGGGTGGAAGGAAATTTGTGGCTCCTCTCAGATTCCAGAACTTTCTGTCACAGAAATGTGAGGAACATGTGTTTTTTTAGCCAAATTCTGAGGTTTGCAAAGGATTCTGGGTAACAGAACTTGGTCCGAGCCACACAAGTCACCCCATCTTGGATTCCCCTAGGTCTCTAGTTTTCAGAAATGCACAGGTTTGGTAGGTTTCCCTAGGTGGCGCCTGAGCTACAGGCCAAAATATACAGGTAGGCACTTTGCAAAAAACACCTCTGTTTTCCTTCAAAAATTTGGCTGTGTCCACGTTGCGCTTTGGGGCGTTTCCTGTCGCTGGTGCTAGGCCTACACACACAAGTGAGGTATCATTTTTATCGGGAGACGTGGGGGAACGCTGGGTGGAAGAAAATTAGTGGCTCCTCTCAGATTTCAGACCTTTCTGCCACAGAAATGTGAGGAACATGTGTTTTTTTAGCCACATTTTGAGGTTTGCAAAGGATTCTGGGTAACAGAACCTGGTCCGAGCCACACAAGTCACCCCATCTTGGATTCCCCTAGGTCTTTAGTTTTCAGAAATGCACAAGTTTGGTAGGTTACCCTAGGTGGCGGCTGAGCTACAGGCCAAAATCTACAGGTAGGCACTTTGCAAAAAACACCTCTGTTTTCCTTCAAAAATTTGGCTGTGTCCACATTGCGCTTTGGGGCGTTTCCTGTCGCGGGTGCTAGGCCTACACACACAAGTGAGGTATCATTTTTATCGGGAGACGTGGGGGAACGCTGGGTGGAATAAAATTAGTGGCTCCTCTCAGATTTCAGACCTTTCTGCCACAGAAATGTGAGGAACATGTGTTTTTTTAGCCAAATTTTGAGGTTTGCAAAGGATTCTGGGTAACAGAACCTGGTCCGAGCCACACAAGTCACCCCATCTTGGATTCCCCTAGGTCTTTAGTTTTCAGAAATGCACAAGTTTGGTAGGTTACCCTAGGTGGCGGCTGAGCTACAGGCCAAAATCTACAGGTAGGCACTTTGCAAAAAACACCTCTGTTTTCCTTAAAAAATTTGGCTGTTTCCACGTTGCGCTATGGGGAGTTTCCTGTCGCGGGCGCTAGGCCTACCCACACAAGTGAGGTATCATTTTTATCGGGAGACGTGTGGGAACGCTGGGTGGAAGGAAATTTGTGGCTCCTCTCAGATTCCAGAACTTTCTGCCACAGAAATGTGAGGAACATGTGTTTTTTTAGCCAAATTTTGAGGTTTGCAAAGGATTCTGGGTAACAGAATCTGGTCCGAGCCACACAAGTCACACCATCTTGGATTGCCCTAGGTCTCTAGTTTTCAGCCATGCACAAGTTTGGTAGGTTTCCCTAGGTGGCGGCTGAGCTACAGGCCAAAATCTACAGGTAGGCACTTTGCAAAAAACACCTCTGTTTTCCTTAAAAAATTTGGCTGTTTCCACGTTGCGCTATGGGGAGTTTCCTGTCGCGGGCGCTAGGCCTACCCACACAAGTGAGGTATCATTTTTATCGGGAGACGTGTGGGAACGCTGGGTGGAAGGAAATTTGTGGCTCCTCTCAGATTCCAGAACTTTCTGTCACAGAAATGTGAGGAACATGTGTTTTTTTAGCCAAATTCTGAGGTTTGCAAAGGATTCTGGGTAACAGAACTTGGTCCGAGCCACACAAGTCACCCCATCTTGGATTCCCCTAGGTCTCTAGTTTTCAGAAATGCACAGGTTTGGTAGGTTTCCCTAGGTGGCGCCTGAGCTACAGGCCAAAATATACAGGTAGGCACTTTGCAAAAAACACCTCTGTTTTCCTTCAAAAATTTGGCTGTGTCCACGTTGCGCTTTGGGGCGTTTCCTGTCGCTGGTGCTAGGCCTACACACACAAGTGAGGTATCATTTTTATCGGGAGACGTGGGGGAACGCTGGGTGGAAGAAAATTAGTGGCTCCTCTCAGATTTCAGACCTTTCTGCCACAGAAATGTGAGGAACATGTGTTTTTTTAGCCAAATTTTGAGGTTTGCAAAGGATTCTGGGTAACAGAACCTGGTCCGAGCCACACAAGTCACCCCATCTTGGATTCCCCTAGGTCTTTAGTTTTCAGAAATGCACAAGTTTGGTAGGTTACCCTAGGTGGCGGCTGAGCTACAGGCCAAAATCTACAGGTAGGCACTTTGCAAAAAACACCTCTGTTTTCCTTCAAAAATTTGGCTGTGTCCACATTGCGCTTTGGGGCGTTTCCTGTCGCGGGTGCTAGGCCTACACACACAAGTGAGGTATCATTTTTATCGGGAGACGTGGGGAACGCTGGGTGGAATAAAATTAGTGGCTCCTCTCAGATTTCAGACCTTTCTGCCACAGAAATGTGAGGAACATGTGTTTTTTTAGCCAAATTTTGAGGTTTGCAAAGGATTCTGGGTAACAGAACCTGGTCCGAGCCACACAAGTCACCCCATCTTGGATTCCCCTAGGTCTTTAGTTTTCAGAAATGCACAAGTTTGGTAGGTTACCCTAGGTGGCGGCTGAGCTACAGGCCAAAATCTACAGGTAGGCACTTTGCAAAAAACACCTCTGTTTTCCTTCAAAATTTGGCTGTGTCCACGTTGCGCTTTGGGGCGTTTTCTGTCGCGGGCGCTAAGCCAACCCACACAAGTGAGGTATCATTTTTATCGGGAGACGTGGGGGAACGCTGGGTGGAAGGAAATTTGTGGCTCCTCTCAGATTCCAGAACTTTCTGCCACAGAAATGTGAGGAACAAGTGTTTTTTTAGCCAATTTTGAGGTTTGCAAAGGATTCTGGGTAACAGAACCTGGTCCAAGCCACACAAGTCACCCCATCTTGGATTCCCTAGGTCTTTAGTTTTCAGAAATGCACAACTTTGGTAGGTTACCCTAGGTGGCGGCTGAGCTACAGGCCAAAATCTACAGGTAGGCACTTTGCAAAAAACACCTCTGTTTTCCTTAAAAATTTGGCTGTGTCCACGTTGCGCTTTGGGGCGTTTCCTGTCGCGGGCGATAGGCCTACCCACACAAGTGAGGTATCATTTTTATCGGGAGACGTGGGGGAACGCTGGGTGGAAGGAAATTTGTGGCTCCTCTCAGATTCCAGAACTTTCTGCCACAGAAATATGAGGAACATGTGTTTTTTTAGCCAAATTTTGAGGTTTGCAAAGGATTCTGGTAACAGAACCTGGTCCGAGCCACACAAGTCACCCCATCTTGGATTCCCCTAGGTCTCTAGTTTTCAGAAATGCACAGGTTTGGTAGGTTTCCCTAGGTGGCGGCTGAGCTACAGGCCAAAATCTACAGGTAGGCACTTTGCAAAAACACCTCTGTTTTCCTTCAAAAATTTGGCTGTGTCCACGTTGCGCTTTGGAGCGTTTCCTGTCGCGGGCGCTAGGCCTACCCACACAAGTGAGGTATCATTTTTATCGGGAGACGTGGGGAAACGCTGGGTGGAAGGAAATTTGTGGCTCCTCTCAGATTCCAGAACTTTCTGCCACAGAAATGTGAGGAACATGTGTTTTTTTAGCCAAATTTTGAGGTTTGCAAAGGATTCTGGGTAACAGAACCTGGTCCGAGCCACACAAGTCACCCCATCTTGGATTCCCCTAGGTCTCTAGTTTTCTTGAAATGCACAGGTTTACTAGGTTTCCCTAGGTGGCGGCTGAGCTACAGGCCAAAATCTACAGGTAGGCACTTTGCAAAAAACACCTGTTTTCCTTCAAAAATTTGGCTGTGTCCACGTTGCGATTTGGGGCGTTTCCTGTCGCGGGCGCTAGGCCTACCCACACAAGTGAGGTATCATTTTATCGGGAGACGTGGGGGAACGCTGGGTGGAAGGAAATTTGTGGCTCCTCTCAGATTCCAGAACTTTCTGCCACTGAAATGTGAGGAACATGTGTTTTTTTAGCCAAATTCTGAGGTTTGCAAAGGATTCTGGGTAACAGAACCTGGTCCGAGCCACACAAGTCACCCCATCTTGCATTCCCCTAGGTCTCTAGTTTTCAGAAATGAACAGGTTTGGTAGGTTTCCCTAGGTGGCGGCTGAGCTACAGGCCAAAATCTACAGGTAGGCACTTTGCAAAAAACACCTCTGTTTTCATTCAAAAATTTGGCTGTGTCCACGTTGCGCTTTGGGGCGTTTCCTGTCGCGGGCGCTAGGCCTACCCACACAAGTGAGGTATCATTTTTATCGGGAGATGTGGTGGAACTCTGGGTGGAAGGAAATTTGTGGCTCCTCTCAGATTCCAGAACTTTCTGCCACAGAAATGTGAGGAACATGTGTTTTTTTAGCCAAATTTTGAGGTTTGCAAAGGATTCTGGGTAACAGAATCTGGTCCGAGCCACACAAGTCACCCCATCTTGGATTGCCCTAGGTCTCTAGTTTTCAGCCATGCACAAGTTTGGTAGGTTTCCCTAGGTGGCGGCTGAGCTACAGGCCAAAATCTACAGGTAGGCACTTTGCAAAAAACACCTCTGTTTTCCTTAAAAAATTTGGCTGTTTCCACGTTGCGCTATGGGGAGTTTCCTGTCGCGGGCGCTAGGCCTACCCACACAAGTGAGGTATCATTTTTATCGGGAGACGTGGGGGAACGCTGGGTGGAATAAAATTAGTGGCTCCTCTCAGATTTCAGACCTTTCTGCCACAGAAATGTGAGGAACATGTGTTTTTTTAGCCAAATTTTGAGGTTTGCAAAGGATTCTGGGTAACAGAACCTGGTCCGAGCCACACAAGTCACCCCATCTTGGATTCCCCTAGGTCTTTAGTTTTCAGAAATGCACAAGTTTGGTAGGTTACCCTAGGTGGCGGCTGAGCTACAGGCCAAAATCTACAGGTAGGCACTTTGCAAAAAACACCTCTGTTTTCCTTCAAAAATTTGGCTGTGTCCACGTTGCGCTTTGGGGCGTTTTCTGTCGCGGGCGCTAAGCCAACCCACACAAGTGAGGTATCATTTTTATCGGGAGACGTGGGGGAACGCTGGGTGGAAGGAAATTTGTGGCTCCTCTCAGATTCCAGAACTTTCTGCCACAGAAATGTGAGGAACAAGTGTTTTTTTAGCCAAATTTTGAGGTTTGCAAAGGATTCTGGGTAACAGAACCTGGTCCAAGCCACACAAGTCACCCCATCTTGGATTCCCCTAGGTCTTTAGTTTTCAGAAATGCACAACTTTGGTAGGTTACCCTAGGTGGCGGCTGAGCTACAGGCCAAAATCTACAGGTAGGCACTTTGCAAAAAACACCTCTGTTTTCCTTAAAAAATTTGGCTGTGTCCACGTTGCGCTTTGGGGCGTTTCCTGTCGCGGGCGATAGGCCTACCCACACAAGTGAGGTATCATTTTTATCGGGAGACGTGGGGGAACGCTGGGTGGAAGGAAATTTGTGGCTCCTCTCAGATTCCAGAACTTTCTGCCACAGAAATATGAGGAACATGTGTTTTTTTAGCCAAATTTGAGGTTTGCAAAGCATTCTGGGTAACAGAACCTGGTCCGAGCCACACAAGTCACCCCATCTTGGATTCCCCTAGGTCTCTAGTTTTCAGAAATGCACAGGTTTGGTAGGATTCCCTAGGTGGCGGCTGAGCTACAGGCCAAAATCTACAGGTAGGCACTTTGCAAAAAACACCTCTGTTTTCCTTCAAAAATTTGGCTGTGTCCACGTTGCGCTTTGGAGCGTTTCCTGTCGCGGGCGCTAGGCCTACCCACACAAGTGAGGTATCATTTTTATCGGGAGACGTGGGGAAACGCTGGGTGGAAGGAAATTTGTGGCTCCTCTCAGATTCCAGAACTTTCTGCCACAGAAA
>NW_027150208.1:0-61437 GCF_031143425.1 Pleurodeles waltl | reverse complement strand
ATGAACTCATGGGAGACGCGGTCGAAGGCCTTTTCCTGATCGAGACAGACCAGCGCAGCGTGAATATTCCGGTCTGTGATGTATTGGATCGTGTCCCTGATCAGTGCTAGGCTGTCCGCCACTCTGCGTCCTGGTACCCCACAGGTCTGGTCTGGGTGAACTAACTCTCCCATAGCGCTCTTGAGTCTATTCACCATTGTCTTTGCCAGGATCTTGTAGTCCACATTCAGGAGAGAGATGGGACGCCAGTTCTTGAGGTCACATCTCTCCCCCTTATGTTTATACAGGAGTGCGATCGTTCCTTCCCTTAATGTGTGGGGCATGACTCCCTCCTGCTCCATCTCCTCATACAGCTCCAGAAGGTCTGCTCCCACTAGGTCCCACAGTGAAGTGTAGAATTCAATTGGTAGACCATCACTGCCTGGCGTCTTTCCTGACTTGAAGGATTTAACTGCAATGTGCAGCTCCTTCAGAGTGAGGGGTGCGTTGAGGACTTCCCTTGCTGGTGTGGAGACCTTTCTCGGGATACCTGCCAAAAACCTTTCTGCCTGATCCCCATCTGACCTCTTCTCTGAGTAGAGGTCCCCATAGAAATCTGTCACAGCCTTCCTAATGTCTTCCTTGGTGTCACACAAAATTCCCTCCCTGTTGCGCAGTTGAACCAGTGGGGTGTGCGCAGAGTGGACTTTCTTAAAGAAGAAGGAGTTGCATTTCTCCCCCTTCTGAGCCTACAGAACTGCCACTAAGCCCTACTCTAGGGCTAGGCAGTGCTTTTGTTGGCCAAAGCCAGGGAAAAGGCCTGCCGGGGAGCAGTGTTTCGCGCCCTGAGCCCCTCACGCCTTCCCGAACGCTCCCAAACGCGGCAGAACCCTCGCCGGGCAGAGCCCTCGCCGGGCCCAGGCCTGGTGGCCTCAGCCATAGTCTTGGCCCCAGAAGGCAAGGGTGAGGACTACAGGCTGACAGCCGGTCCACAAGCCCAGGGGCTTAGCTGAGAGGGACAGACCTGTCACCTAGCCAGGGCCTACTTTCCTCTCTCTGGATAGGTCCCCTGAGTGGGAGGCGGCAGCTATCCCAGCACTCCCCAGGCTCCTGAATTTGCATGCCTCTTCCCCTTGCCCAGCCCCATTTCCAGCCTACTGCAGCACCCAGAAGGAAGCTGGAGAGACAGCTAAGGGTGCTCCAGAGTGGTTTTTCTTGTTGCCTTTCTTGATACCAGAGATCAGGGGAAAGCGCGAACGCAGTCCCCCACTACCAGAAATTATGCAGTCGAGTATCCCGCATTTGGGGACATCGCAGGGGTCAGCACATCCGAAGTGCAATGGATGAGCCTCACCCTGGGAGAACCACCTTCGTGATCATGGTGTCTCCCCTGCCAGGTAAGTATGAGTTGGAAGGGGACAGGGCAAGGGGGGCCCGCTTGGCATCTCCCTGCAGAGCGAGGGTGGCATCCACAGAGGCAAGGCCTGAGGCGGGGCAGAGCATGGGCGTGGGGGCGCAAAGTGACCAGCCAAGGCCCCGCAGACCCTTTGGGCAAAGCCGTTGCCTACCCAAAGCTGCTTCCCAGAAGCCTCGGCCGGCCGGCCAGTGAAATTTACATGACCACGCCATCCAGCAGAGCCAATCAGGGCCTTGCTTTCAGGATCCTCTCCATTGCTGAGAATTTGGGCAAGGGTAGAGTACAGCATGCTGACAGGTGGGCTCGCCAGGTGGAACGAAGGCCCAGAAGCAGCTTTTGAGGCCCTTTCCCAGCATTCCCCAGGCTCCTGAATTTGCATGCCTCTTCCCCTTGCCCAGCCCCATTTCCAGCCTACTGCAGCACCCAGAAGGAAGCTGGAGAGACAGCTAAGGGTGCTCCAGAGTGGTTTTTCTTGTTGCCTTTCTTGATACCAGAGATCAGGGGAAAGCGCGAACGCAGTCCCCCACTACCAGAAATTATGCAGTCGAGTATCCCGCATTTGGGGACATCGCAGGGGTCAGCACATCCGAAGTGCAATGGATGAGCCTCACCCTGGGAGAACCACCTTCGTGATCATGGTGTCTCCCCTGCCAGGTAAGTATGAGTTGGAAGGGGACAGGGCAAGGGGGGCCCGCTTGGCATCTCCCTGCAGAGCGAGGGTGGCATCCACAGAGGCAAGGCCTGAGGCGGGGCAGAGCATGGGCGTGGGGGCGCAAAGTGACCAGCCAAGGCCCCGCAGACCCTTTGGGCAAAGCCGTTGCCTACCCAAAGCTGCTTCCCAGAAGCCTCGGCCGGCCGGCCAGTGAAATTTACATGACCACGCCATCCAGCAGAGCCAATCAGGGCCTTGCTTTCAGGATCCTCTCCATTGCTGAGAATTTGGGCAAGGGTAGAGTACAGCATGCTGACAGGTGGGCTCGCCAGGTGGAAAGAAGGCCCAGAAGCAGAGTTGGAGGCTTCTGAGCCTACAGAACTGCCACTAAGCCCTACTCTAGGGCTAGGCAGTGCTTTTGTTGGCCAAAGCCAGGGAAAAGGCCTGCCGGGGAGCAGTGTTTCGCGCCCTGAGCCCCTCACGCCTTCCCGAACGCTCCCAAACGCGGCAGAACCCTCGCCGGGCAGAGCCCTCGCCGGGCCCAGGCCTGGTGGCCTCAGCCAAAGTCTTGGCCCCAGAAGGCAAGGGTGAGGACTACAGGCTGACAGCCGGTCCACAAGCCCAGGGGCTTAGCTGAGAGGGACAGACCTGTCACCTAGCCAGGGCCTACTTTCCTCTCTCTGGATAGGTCCCCTGAGTGGGAGGCGGCAGCTATCCCAGCACTCCCCAGGCTCCTGAATTTGCATGCCTCTTCCCCTTGCCCAGCCCCATTTCCAGCCTGCTGCAGCACCCAGAAGGAAGCTGGAGAGACAGCTAAGGGTGCTCCAGAGTGGTTTTTCTTGTTGCCTTTCTTGATACCAGAGATCAGGGGAAAGCGCGAACGCAGTCCCCCACTACCAGAAATTATGCAGTCGAGTATCCCGCATTTGGGGACATCGCAGGGGTCAGCACATCCGAAGTGCAATGGATGAGCCTCACCCTGGGAGAACCACCTTCGTGATCATGGTGTCTCCCCTGCCAGGTAAGTATGAGTTGGAAGGGGACAGGGCAAGGGGGGCCCGCTTGGCATCTCCCTGCAGAGCGAGGGTGGCATCCACAGAGGCAAGGCCTGAGGCGGGGCAGAGCATGGGCGTGGGGGCGCAAAGTGACCAGCCAAGGCCCCGCAGACCCTTTGGGCAAAGCCGTTGCCTACCCAAAGCTGCTTCCCAGAAGCCTCGGCCGGCCGGCCAGTGAAATTTACATGACCACGCCATCCAGCAGAGCCAATCAGGGCCTTGCTTTCAGGATCCTCTCCATTGCTGAGAATTTGGGCAAGGGTAGAGTACAGCATGCTGACAGGTGGGCTCGCCAGGTGGAACGAAGGCCCAGAAGCAGCTTTTGAGGCCCTTTCCCAGCATTCCCCAGGCTCCTGAATTTGCATGCCTCTTCCCCTTGCCCAGCCCCATTTCCAGCCTACTGCAGCACCCAGAAGGAAGCTGGAGAGACAGCTAAGGGTGCTCCAGAGTGGTTTTTCTTGTTGCCTTTCTTGATACCAGAGATCAGGGGAAAGCGCGAACGCAGTCCCCCACTACCAGAAATTATGCAGTCGAGTATCCCGCATTTGGGGACATCGCAGGGGTCAGCACATCCGAAGTGCAATGGATGAGCCTCACCCTGGGAGAACCACCTTCGTGATCATGGTGTCTCCCCTGCCAGGTAAGTATGAGTTGGAAGGGGACAGGGCAAGGGGGGCCCGCTTGGCATCTCCCTGCAGAGCGAGGGTGGCATCCACAGAGGCAAGGCCTGAGGCGGGGCAGAGCATGGGCGTGGGGGCGCAAAGTGACCAGCCAAGGCCCCGCAGACCCTTTGGGCAAAGCCGTTGCCTACCCAAAGCTGCTTCCCAGAAGCCTCGGCCGGCCGGCCAGTGAAATTTACATGACCACGCCATCCAGCAGAGCCAATCAGGGCCTTGCTTTCAGGATCCTCTCCATTGCTGAGAATTTGGGCAAGGGTAGAGTACAGCATGCTGACAGGTGGGCTCGCCAGGTGGAAAGAAGGCCCAGAAGCAGAGTTGGAGGCTTCTGAGCCTACAGAACTGCCACTAAGCCCTACTCTAGGGCTAGGCAGTGCTTTTGTTGGCCAAAGCCAGGGAAAAGGCCTGCCGGGGAGCAGTGTTTCGCGCCCTGAGCCCCTCACGCCTTCCCGAACGCTCCCAAACGCGGCAGAACCCTCGCCGGGCAGAGCCCTCGCCGGGCCCAGGCCTGGTGGCCTCAGCCAAAGTCTTGGCCCCAGAAGGCAAGGGTGAGGACTACAGGCTGACAGCCGGTCCACAAGCCCAGGGGCTTAGCTGAGAGGGACAGACCTGTCACCTAGCCAGGGCCTACTTTCCTCTCTCTGGATAGGTCCCCTGAGTGGGAGGCGGCAGCTATCCCAGCACTCCCCAGGCTCCTGAATTTGCATGCCTCTTCCCCTTGCCCAGCCCCATTTCCAGCCTGCTGCAGCACCCAGAAGGAAGCTGGAGAGACAGCTAAGGGTGCTCCAGAGTGGTTTTTCTTGTTGCCTTTCTTGATACCAGAGATCAGGGGAAAGCGCGAACGCAGTCCCCCACTACCAGAAATTATGCAGTCGAGTATCCCGCATTTGGGGACATCGCAGGGGTCAGCACATCCGAAGTGCAATGGATGAGCCTCACCCTGGGAGAACCACCTTCGTGATCATGGTGTCTCCCCTGCCAGGTAAGTATGAGTTGGAAGGGGACAGGGCAAGGGGGGCCCGCTTGGCATCTCCCTGCAGAGCGAGGGTGGCATCCACAGAGGCAAGGCCTGAGGCGGGGCAGAGCATGGGCGTGGGGGCGCAAAGTGACCAGCCAAGGCCCCGCAGACCCTTTGGGCAAAGCCGTTGCCTACCCAAAGCTGCTTCCCAGAAGCCTCGGCCGGCCGGCCAGTGAAATTTACATGACCACGCCATCCAGCAGAGCCAATCAGGGCCTTGCTTTCAGGATCCTCTCCATTGCTGAGAATTTGGGCAAGGGTAGAGTACAGCATGCTGACAGGTGGGCTCGCCAGGTGGAAAGAAGGCCCAGAAGCAGAGTTGGAGGCTTCTGAGCCTACAGAACTGCCACTAAGCCCTACTCTAGGGCTAGGCAGTGCTTTTGTTGGCCAAAGCCAGGGAAAAGGCCTGCCGGGGAGCAGTGTTTCGCGCCCTGAGCCCCTCACGCCTTCCCGAACGCTCCCAAACGCGGCAGAACCCTCGCCGGGCAGAGCCCTCGCCGGGCCCAGGCCTGGTGGCCTCAGCCAAAGTCTTGGCCCCAGAAGGCAAGGGTGAGGACTACAGGCTGACAGCCGGTCCACAAGCCCAGGGGCTTAGCTGAGAGGGACAGACCTGTCACCTAGCCAGGGCCTACTTTCCTCTCTCTGGATAGGTCCCCTGAGTGGGAGGCGGCAGCTATCCCAGCACTCCCCAGGCTCCTGAATTTGCATGCCTCTTCCCCTTGCCCAGCCCCATTTCCAGCCTGCTGCAGCACCCAGAAGGAAGCTGGAGAGACAGCTAAGGGTGCTCCAGAGTGGTTTTTCTTGTTGCCTTTCTTGATACCAGAGATCAGGGGAAAGCGCGAACGCAGTCCCCCACTACCAGAAATTATGCAGTCGAGTATCCCGCATTTGGGGACATCGCAGGGGTCAGCACATCCGAAGTGCAATGGATGAGCCTCACCCTGGGAGAACCACCTTCGTGATCATGGTGTCTCCCCTGCCAGGTAAGTATGAGTTGGAAGGGGACAGGGCAAGGGGGGCCCGCTTGGCATCTCCCTGCAGAGCGAGGGTGGCATCCACAGAGGCAAGGCCTGAGGCGGGGCAGAGCATGGGCGTGGGGGCGCAAAGTGACCAGCCAAGGCCCCGCAGACCCTTTGGGCAAAGCCGTTGCCTACCCAAAGCTGCTTCCCAGAAGCCTCGGCCGGCCGGCCAGTGAAATTTACATGACCACGCCATCCAGCAGAGCCAATCAGGGCCTTGCTTTCAGGATCCTCTCCATTGCTGAGAATTTGGGCAAGGGTAGAGTACAGCATGCTGACAGGTGGGCTCGCCAGGTGGAAAGAAGGCCCAGAAGCAGAGTTGGAGGCTTCTGAGCCTACAGAACTGCCACTAAGCCCTACTCTAGGGCTAGGCAGTGCTTTTGTTGGCCAAAGCCAGGGAAAAGGCCTGCCGGGGAGCAGTGTTTCGCGCCCTGAGCCCCTCACGCCTTCCCGAACGCTCCCAAACGCGGCAGAACCCTCGCCGGGCAGAGCCCTCGCCGGGCCCAGGCCTGGTGGCCTCAGCCATAGTCTTGGCCCCAGAAGGCAAGGGTGAGGACTACAGGCTGACAGCCGGTCCACAAGCCCAGGGGCTTAGCTGAGAGGGACAGACCTGTCACCTAGCCAGGGCCTACTTTCCTCTCTCTGGATAGGTCCCCTGAGTGGGAGGCGGCAGCTATCCCAGCACTCCCCAGGCTCCTGAATTTGCATGCCTCTTCCCCTTGCCCAGCCCCATTTCCAGCCTACTGCAGCACCCAGAAGGAAGCTGGAGAGACAGCTAAGGGTGCTCCAGAGTGGTTTTTCTTGTTGCCTTTCTTGATACCAGAGATCAGGGGAAAGCGCGAACGCAGTCCCCCACTACCAGAAATTATGCAGTCGAGTATCCCGCATTTGGGGACATCGCAGGGGTCAGCACATCCGAAGTGCAATGGATGAGCCTCACCCTGGGAGAACCACCTTCGTGATCATGGTGTCTCCCCTGCCAGGTAAGTATGAGTTGGAAGGGGACAGGGCAAGGGGGGCCCGCTTGGCATCTCCCTGCAGAGCGAGGGTGGCATCCACAGAGGCAAGGCCTGAGGCGGGGCAGAGCATGGGCGTGGGGGCGCAAAGTGACCAGCCAAGGCCCCGCAGACCCTTTGGGCAAAGCCGTTGCCTACCCAAAGCTGCTTCCCAGAAGCCTCGGCCGGCCGGCCAGTGAAATTTACATGACCACGCCATCCAGCAGAGCCAATCAGGGCCTTGCTTTCAGGATCCTCTCCATTGCTGAGAATTTGGGCAAGGGTAGAGTACAGCATGCTGACAGGTGGGCTCGCCAGGTGGAAAGAAGGCCCAGAAGCAGAGTTGGAGGCTTCTGAGCCTACAGAACTGCCACTAAGCCCTACTCTAGGGCTAGGCAGTGCTTTTGTTGGCCAAAGCCAGGGAAAAGGCCTGCCGGGGAGCAGTGTTTCGCGCCCTGAGCCCCTCACGCCTTCCCGAACGCTCCCAAACGCGGCAGAACCCTCGCCGGGCAGAGCCCTCGCCGGGCCCAGGCCTGGTGGCCTCAGCCATAGTCTTGGCCCCAGAAGGCAAGGGTGAGGACTACAGGCTGACAGCCGGTCCACAAGCCCAGGGGCTTAGCTGAGAGGGACAGACCTGTCACCTAGCCAGGGCCTACTTTCCTCTCTCTGGATAGGTCCCCTGAGTGGGAGGCGGCAGCTATCCCAGCACTCCCCAGGCTCCTGAATTTGCATGCCTCTTCCCCTTGCCCAGCCCCATTTCCAGCCTGCTGCAGCACCCAGAAGGAAGCTGGAGAGACAGCTAAGGGTGCTCCAGAGTGGTTTTTCTTGTTGCCTTTCTTGATACCAGAGATCAGGGGAAAGCGCGAACGCAGTCCCCCACTACCAGAAATTATGCAGTCGAGTATCCCGCATTTGGGGACATCGCAGGGGTCAGCACATCCGAAGTGCAATGGATGAGCCTCACCCTGGGAGAACCACCTTCGTGATCATGGTGTCTCCCCTGCCAGGTAAGTATGAGTTGGAAGGGGACAGGGCAAGGGGGGCCCGCTTGGCATCTCCCTGCAGAGCGAGGGTGGCATCCACAGAGGCAAGGCCTGAGGCGGGGCAGAGCATGGGCGTGGGGGCGCAAAGTGACCAGCCAAGGCCCCGCAGACCCTTTGGGCAAAGCCGTTGCCTACCCAAAGCTGCTTCCCAGAAGCCTCGGCCGGCCGGCCAGTGAAATTTACATGACCACGCCATCCAGCAGAGCCAATCAGGGCCTTGCTTTCAGGATCCTCTCCATTGCTGAGAATTTGGGCAAGGGTAGAGTACAGCATGCTGACAGGTGGGCTCGCCAGGTGGAAAGAAGGCCCAGAAGCAGAGTTGGAGGCTTCTGAGCCTACAGAACTGCCACTAAGCCCTACTCTAGGGCTAGGCAGTGCTTTTGTTGGCCAAAGCCAGGGAAAAGGCCTGCCGGGGAGCAGTGTTTCGCGCCCTGAGCCCCTCACGCCTTCCCGAACGCTCCCAAACGCGGCAGAACCCTCGCCGGGCAGAGCCCTCGCCGGGCCCAGGCCTGGTGGCCTCAGCCATAGTCTTGGCCCCAGAAGGCAAGGGTGAGGACTACAGGCTGACAGCCGGTCCACAAGCCCAGGGGCTTAGCTGAGAGGGACAGACCTGTCACCTAGCCAGGGCCTACTTTCCTCTCTCTGGATAGGTCCCCTGAGTGGGAGGCGGCAGCTATCCCAGCACTCCCCAGGCTCCTGAATTTGCATGCCTCTTCCCCTTGCCCAGCCCCATTTCCAGCCTGCTGCAGCACCCAGAAGGAAGCTGGAGAGACAGCTAAGGGTGCTCCAGAGGGGTTTTTCTTGTTGCCTTTCTTGATACCAGAGATCAGGGGAAAGCGCGAACGCAGTCCCCCACTACCAGAAATTATGCAGTCGAGTATCCCGCATTTGGGGACATCGCAGGGGTCAGCACATCCGAAGTGCAATGGATGAGCCTCACCCTGGGAGAACCACCTTCGTGATCATGGTGTCTCCCCTGCCAGGTAAGTATGAGTTGGAAGGGGACAGGGCAAGGGGGGCCCGCTTGGCATCTCCCTGCAGAGCGAGGGTGGCATCCACAGAGGCAAGGCCTGAGGCGGGGCAGAGCATGGGCGTGGGGGCGCAAAGTGACCAGCCAAGGCCCCGCAGACCCTTTGGGCAAAGCCGTTGCCTACCCAAAGCTGCTTCCCAGAAGCCTCGGCCGGCCGGCCAGTGAAATTTACATGACCACGCCATCCAGCAGAGCCAATCAGGGCCTTGCTTTCAGGATCCTCTCCATTGCTGAGAATTTGGGCAAGGGTAGAGTACAGCATGCTGACAGGTGGGCTCGCCAGGTGGAACGAAGGCCCAGAAGCAGAGTTGGAGGCTTCTGAGCCTACAGAACTGCCACTAAGCCCTACTCTAGGGCTAGGCAGTGCTTTTGTTGGCCAAAGCCAGGGAAAAGGCCTGCCGGGGAGCAGTGTTTCGCGCCCTGAGCCCCTCACGCCTTCCCGAACGCTCCCAAACGCGGCAGAACCCTCGCCGGGCAGAGCCCTCGCCGGGCCCAGGCCTGGTGGCCTCAGCCATAGTCTTGGCCCCAGAAGGCAAGGGTGAGGACTACAGGCTGACAGCCGGTCCACAAGCCCAGGGGCTTAGCTGAGAGGGACAGACCTGTCACCTAGCCAGGGCCTACTTTCCTCTCTCTGGATAGGTCCCCTGAGTGGGAGGCGGCAGCTATCCCAGCACTCCCCAGGCTCCTGAATTTGCATGCCTCTTCCCCTTGCCCAGCCCCATTTCCAGCCTGCTGCAGCACCCAGAAGGAAGCTGGAGAGACAGCTAAGGGTGCTCCAGAGTGGTTTTTCTTGTTGCCTTTCTTGATACCAGAGATCAGGGGAAAGCGCGAACGCAGTCCCCCACTACCAGAAATTATGCAGTCGAGTATCCCGCATTTGGGGACATCGCAGGGGTCAGCACATCCGAAGTGCAATGGATGAGCCTCACCCTGGGAGAACCACCTTCGTGATCATGGTGTCTCCCCTGCCAGGTAAGTATGAGTTGGAAGGGGACAGGGCAAGGGGGGCCCGCTTGGCATCTCCCTGCAGAGCGAGGGTGGCATCCACAGAGGCAAGGCCTGAGGCGGGGCAGAGCATGGGCGTGGGGGCGCAAAGTGACCAGCCAAGGCCCCGCAGACCCTTTGGGCAAAGCCGTTGCCTACCCAAAGCTGCTTCCCAGAAGCCTCGGCCGGCCGGCCAGTGAAATTTACATGACCACGCCATCCAGCAGAGCCAATCAGGGCCTTGCTTTCAGGATCCTCTCCATTGCTGAGAATTTGGGCAAGGGTAGAGTACAGCATGCTGACAGGTGGGCTCGCCAGGTGGAAAGAAGGCCCAGAAGCAGAGTTGGAGGCTTCTGAGCCTACAGAACTGCCACTAAGCCCTACTCTAGGGCTAGGCAGTGCTTTTGTTGGCCAAAGCCAGGGAAAAGGCCTGCCGGGGAGCAGTGTTTCGCGCCCTGAGCCCCTCACGCCTTCCCGAACGCTCCCAAACGCGGCAGAACCCTCGCCGGGCAGAGCCCTCGCCGGGCCCAGGCCTGGTGGCCTCAGCCATAGTCTTGGCCCCAGAAGGCAAGGGTGAGGACTACAGGCTGACAGCCGGTCCACAAGCCCAGGGGCTTAGCTGAGAGGGACAGACCTGTCACCTAGCCAGGGCCTACTTTCCTCTCTCTGGATAGGTCCCCTGAGTGGGAGGCGGCAGCTATCCCAGCACTCCCCAGGCTCCTGAATTTGCATGCCTCTTCCCCTTGCCCAGCCCCATTTCCAGCCTGCTGCAGCACCCAGAAGGAAGCTGGAGAGACAGCTAAGGGTGCTCCAGAGTGGTTTTTCTTGTTGCCTTTCTTGATACCAGAGATCAGGGGAAAGCGCGAACGCAGTCCCCCACTACCAGAAATTATGCAGTCGAGTATCCCGCATTTGGGGACATCGCAGGGGTCAGCACATCCGAAGTGCAATGGATGAGCCTCACCCTGGGAGAACCACCTTCGTGATCATGGTGTCTCCCCTGCCAGGTAAGTATGAGTTGGAAGGGGACAGGGCAAGGGGGGCCCGCTTGGCATCTCCCTGCAGAGCGAGGGTGGCATCCACAGAGGCAAGGCCTGAGGCGGGGCAGAGCATGGGCGTGGGGGCGCAAAGTGACCAGCCAAGGCCCCGCAGACCCTTTGGGCAAAGCCGTTGCCTACCCAAAGCTGCTTCCCAGAAGCCTCGGCCGGCCGGCCAGTGAAATTTACATGACCACGCCATCCAGCAGAGCCAATCAGGGCCTTGCTTTCAGGATCCTCTCCATTGCTGAGAATTTGGGCAAGGGTAGAGTACAGCATGCTGACAGGTGGGCTCGCCAGGTGGAAAGAAGGCCCAGAAGCAGAGTTGGAGGCTTCTGAGCCTACAGAACTGCCACTAAGCCCTACTCTAGGGCTAGGCAGTGCTTTTGTTGGCCAAAGCCAGGGAAAAGGCCTGCCGGGGAGCAGTGTTTCGCGCCCTGAGCCCCTCACGCCTTCCCGAACGCTCCCAAACGCGGCAGAACCCTCGCCGGGCAGAGCCCTCGCCGGGCCCAGGCCTGGTGGCCTCAGCCATAGTCTTGGCCCCAGAAGGCAAGGGTGAGGACTACAGGCTGACAGCCGGTCCACAAGCCCAGGGGCTTAGCTGAGAGGGACAGACCTGTCACCTAGCCAGGGCCTACTTTCCTCTCTCTGGATAGGTCCCCTGAGTGGGAGGCGGCAGCTATCCCAGCACTCCCCAGGCTCCTGAATTTGCATGCCTCTTCCCCTTGCCCAGCCCCATTTCCAGCCTGCTGCAGCACCCAGAAGGAAGCTGGAGAGACAGCTAAGGGTGCTCCAGAGTGGTTTTTCTTGTTGCCTTTCTTGATACCAGAGATCAGGGGAAAGCGCGAACGCAGTCCCCCACTACCAGAAATTATGCAGTCGAGTATCCCGCATTTGGGGACATCGCAGGGGTCAGCACATCCGAAGTGCAATGGATGAGCCTCACCCTGGGAGAACCACCTTCGTGATCATGGTGTCTCCCCTGCCAGGTAAGTATGAGTTGGAAGGGGACAGGGCAAGGGGGGCCCGCTTGGCATCTCCCTGCAGAGCGAGGGTGGCATCCACAGAGGCAAGGCCTGAGGCGGGGCAGAGCATGGGCGTGGGGGCGCAAAGTGACCAGCCAAGGCCCCGCAGACCCTTTGGGCAAAGCCGTTGCCTACCCAAAGCTGCTTCCCAGAAGCCTCGGCCGGCCGGCCAGTGAAATTTACATGACCACGCCATCCAGCAGAGCCAATCAGGGCCTTGCTTTCAGGATCCTCTCCATTGCTGAGAATTTGGGCAAGGGTAGAGTACAGCATGCTGACAGGTGGGCTCGCCAGGTGGAAAGAAGGCCCAGAAGCAGAGTTGGAGGCTTCTGAGCCTACAGAACTGCCACTAAGCCCTACTCTAGGGCTAGGCAGTGCTTTTGTTGGCCAAAGCCAGGGAAAAGGCCTGCCGGGGAGCAGTGTTTCGCGCCCTGAGCCCCTCACGCCTTCCCGAACGCTCCCAAACGCGGCAGAACCCTCGCCGGGCAGAGCCCTCGCCGGGCCCAGGCCTGGTGGCCTCAGCCATAGTCTTGGCCCCAGAAGGCAAGGGTGAGGACTACAGGCTGACAGCCGGTCCACAAGCCCAGGGGCTTAGCTGAGAGGGACAGACCTGTCACCTAGCCAGGGCCTACTTTCCTCTCTCTGGATAGGTCCCCTGAGTGGGAGGCGGCAGCTATCCCAGCACTCCCCAGGCTCCTGAATTTGCATGCCTCTTCCCCTTGCCCAGCCCCATTTCCAGCCTGCTGCAGCACCCAGAAGGAAGCTGGAGAGACAGCTAAGGGTGCTCCAGAGTGGTTTTTCTTGTTGCCTTTCTTGATACCAGAGATCAGGGGAAAGCGCGAACGCAGTCCCCCACTACCAGAAATTATGCAGTCGAGTATCCCGCATTTGGGGACATCGCAGGGGTCAGCACATCCGAAGTGCAATGGATGAGCCTCACCCTGGGAGAACCACCTTCGTGATCATGGTGTCTCCCCTGCCAGGTAAGTATGAGTTGGAAGGGGACAGGGCAAGGGGGGCCCGCTTGGCATCTCCCTGCAGAGCGAGGGTGGCATCCACAGAGGCAAGGCCTGAGGCGGGGCAGAGCATGGGCGTGGGGGCGCAAAGTGACCAGCCAAGGCCCCGCAGACCCTTTGGGCAAAGCCGTTGCCTACCCAAAGCTGCTTCCCAGAAGCCTCGGCCGGCCGGCCAGTGAAATTTACATGACCACGCCATCCAGCAGAGCCAATCAGGGCCTTGCTTTCAGGATCCTCTCCATTGCTGAGAATTTGGGCAAGGGTAGAGTACAGCATGCTGACAGGTGGGCTCGCCAGGTGGAAAGAAGGCCCAGAAGCAGAGTTGGAGGCTTCTGAGCCTACAGAACTGCCACTAAGCCCTACTCTAGGGCTAGGCAGTGCTTTTGTTGGCCAAAGCCAGGGAAAAGGCCTGCCGGGGAGCAGTGTTTCGCGCCCTGAGCCCCTCACGCCTTCCCGAACGCTCCCAAACGCGGCAGAACCCTCGCCGGGCAGAGCCCTCGCCGGGCCCAGGCCTGGTGGCCTCAGCCATAGTCTTGGCCCCAGAAGGCAAGGGTGAGGACTACAGGCTGACAGCCGGTCCACAAGCCCAGGGGCTTAGCTGAGAGGGACAGACCTGTCACCTAGCCAGGGCCTACTTTCCTCTCTCTGGATAGGTCCCCTGAGTGGGAGGCGGCAGCTATCCCAGCACTCCCCAGGCTCCTGAATTTGCATGCCTCTTCCCCTTGCCCAGCCCCATTTCCAGCCTGCTGCAGCACCCAGAAGGAAGCTGGAGAGACAGCTAAGGGTGCTCCAGAGTGGTTTTTCTTGTTGCCTTTCTTGATACCAGAGATCAGGGGAAAGCGCGAACGCAGTCCCCCACTACCAGAAATTATGCAGTCGAGTATCCCGCATTTGGGGACATCGCAGGGGTCAGCACATCCGAAGTGCAATGGATGAGCCTCACCCTGGGAGAACCACCTTCGTGATCATGGTGTCTCCCCTGCCAGGTAAGTATGAGTTGGAAGGGGACAGGGCAAGGGGGGCCCGCTTGGCATCTCCCTGCAGAGCGAGGGTGGCATCCACAGAGGCAAGGCCTGAGGCGGGGCAGAGCATGGGCGTGGGGGCGCAAAGTGACCAGCCAAGGCCCCGCAGACCCTTTGGGCAAAGCCGTTGCCTACCCAAAGCTGCTTCCCAGAAGCCTCGGCCGGCCGGCCAGTGAAATTTACATGACCACGCCATCCAGCAGAGCCAATCAGGGCCTTGCTTTCAGGATCCTCTCCATTGCTGAGAATTTGGGCAAGGGTAGAGTACAGCATGCTGACAGGTGGGCTCGCCAGGTGGAAAGAAGGCCCAGAAGCAGAGTTGGAGGCTTCTGAGCCTACAGAACTGCCACTAAGCCCTACTCTAGGGCTAGGCAGTGCTTTTGTTGGCCAAAGCCAGGGAAAAGGCCTGCCGGGGAGCAGTGTTTCGCGCCCTGAGCCCCTCACGCCTTCCCGAACGCTCCCAAACGCGGCAGAACCCTCGCCGGGCAGAGCCCTCGCCGGGCCCAGGCCTGGTGGCCTCAGCCATAGTCTTGGCCCCAGAAGGCAAGGGTGAGGACTACAGGCTGACAGCCGGTCCACAAGCCCAGGGGCTTAGCTGAGAGGGACAGACCTGTCACCTAGCCAGGGCCTACTTTCCTCTCTCTGGATAGGTCCCCTGAGTGGGAGGCGGCAGCTATCCCAGCACTCCCCAGGCTCCTGAATTTGCATGCCTCTTCCCCTTGCCCAGCCCCATTTCCAGCCTGCTGCAGCACCCAGAAGGAAGCTGGAGAGACAGCTAAGGGTGCTCCAGAGTGGTTTTTCTTGTTGCCTTTCTTGATACCAGAGATCAGGGGAAAGCGCGAACGCAGTCCCCCACTACCAGAAATTATGCAGTCGAGTATCCCGCATTTGGGGACATCGCAGGGGTCAGCACATCCGAAGTGCAATGGATGAGCCTCACCCTGGGAGAACCACCTTCGTGATCATGGTGTCTCCCCTGCCAGGTAAGTATGAGTTGGAAGGGGACAGGGCAAGGGGGGCCCGCTTGGCATCTCCCTGCAGAGCGAGGGTGGCATCCACAGAGGCAAGGCCTGAGGCGGGGCAGAGCATGGGCGTGGGGGGCGCAAAGTGACCAGCCAAGGCCCCGCAGACCCTTTGGGCAAAGCCGTTGCCTACCCAAAGCTGCTTCCCAGAAGCCTCGGCCGGCCGGCCAGTGAAATTTACATGACCACGCCATCCAGCAGAGCCAATCAGGGCCTTGCTTTCAGGATCCTCTCCATTGCTGAGAATTTGGGCAAGGGTAGAGTACAGCATGCTGACAGGTGGGCTCGCCAGGTGGAAAGAAGGCCCAGAAGCAGAGTTGGAGGCTTCTGAGCCTACAGAACTGCCACTAAGCCCTACTCTAGGGCTAGGCAGTGCTTTTGTTGGCCAAAGCCAGGGAAAAGGCCTGCCGGGGAGCAGTGTTTCGCGCCCTGAGCCCCTCACGCCTTCCCGAACGCTCCCAAACGCGGCAGAACCCTCGCCGGGCAGAGCCCTCGCCGGGCCCAGGCCTGGTGGCCTCAGCCATAGTCTTGGCCCCAGAAGGCAAGGGTGAGGACTACAGGCTGACAGCCGGTCCACAAGCCCAGGGGCTTAGCTGAGAGGGACAGACCTGTCACCTAGCCAGGGCCTACTTTCCTCTCTCTGGATAGGTCCCCTGAGTGGGAGGCGGCAGCTATCCCAGCACTCCCCAGGCTCCTGAATTTGCATGCCTCTTCCCCTTGCCCAGCCCCATTTCCAGCCTGCTGCAGCACCCAGAAGGAAGCTGGAGAGACAGCTAAGGGTGCTCCAGAGTGGTTTTTCTTGTTGCCTTTCTTGATACCAGAGATCAGGGGAAAGCGCGAACGCAGTCCCCCACTACCAGAAATTATGCAGTCGAGTATCCCGCATTTGGGGACATCGCAGGGGTCAGCACATCCGAAGTGCAATGGATGAGCCTCACCCTGGGAGAACCACCTTCGTGATCATGGTGTCTCCCTGCCAGGTAAGTATGAGTTGGAAGGGGACAGGGCAAGGGGGGCCCGCTTGGCATCTCCCTGCAGAGCGAGGGTGGCATCCACAGAGGCAAGGCCTGAGGCGGGGCAGAGCATGGGCGTGGGGGCGCAAAGTGACCAGCCAAGGCCCCGCAGACCCTTTGGGCAAAGCCGTTGCCTACCCAAAGCTGCTTCCCAGAAGCCTCGGCCGGCCGGCCAGTGAAATTTACATGACCACGCCATCCAGCAGAGCCAATCAGGGCCTTGCTTCAGGATCCTCTCCATTGCTGAGAATTTGGGCAAGGGTAGAGTACAGCATGCTGACAGGTGGGCTCGCCAGGTGGAAAGAAGGCCCAGAAGCAGAGTTGGAGGCTTCTGAGCCTACAGAACTGCCACTAAGCCCTACTCTAGGGCTAGGCAGTGCTTTTGTTGGCCAAAGCCAGGGAAAAGGCCTGCCGGGGAGCAGTGTTTCGCGCCCTGAGCCCCTCACGCCTTCCCGAACGCTCCCAAACGCGGCAGAACCCTCGCCGGGCAGAGCCCTCGCCGGGCCCAGGCCTGGTGGCCTCAGCCATAGTCTTGGCCCCAGAAGGCAAGGGTGAGGACTACAGGCTGACAGCCGGTCCACAAGCCCAGGGGCTTAGCTGAGAGGGACAGACCTGTCACCTAGCCAGGGCCTACTTTCCTCTCTCTGGATAGGTCCCCTGAGTGGGAGGCGGCAGCTATCCCAGCACTCCCCAGGCTCCTGAATTTGCATGCCTCTTCCCCTTGCCCAGCCCCATTTCCAGCCTGCTGCAGCACCCAGAAGGAAGCTGGAGAGACAGCTAAGGGTGCTCCAGAGTGGTTTTTCTTGTTGCCTTTCTTGATACCAGAGATCAGGGGAAAGCGCGAACGCAGTCCCCCACTACCAGAAATTATGCAGTCGAGTATCCCGCATTTGGGGACATCGCAGGGGTCAGCACATCCGAAGTGCAATGGATGAGCCTCACCCTGGGAGAACCACCTTCGTGATCATGGTGTCTCCCCTGCCAGGTAAGTATGAGTTGGAAGGGGACAGGGCAAGGGGGGCCCGCTTGGCATCTCCCTGCAGAGCGAGGGTGGCATCCACAGAGGCAAGGCCTGAGGCGGGGCAGAGCATGGGCGTGGGGGCGCAAAGTGACCAGCCAAGGCCCCGCAGACCCTTTGGGCAAAGCCGTTGCCTACCCAAAGCTGCTTCCCAGAAGCCTCGGCCGGCCGGCCAGTGAAATTTACATGACCACGCCATCCAGCAGAGCCAATCAGGGCCTTGCTTTCAGGATCCTCTCCATTGCTGAGAATTTGGGCAAGGGTAGAGTACAGCATGCTGACAGGTGGGCTCGCCAGGTGGAAAGAAGGCCCAGAAGCAGAGTTGGAGGCTTCTGAGCCTACAGAACTGCCACTAAGCCCTACTCTAGGGCTAGGCAGTGCTTTTGTTGGCCAAAGCCAGGGAAAAGGCCTGCCGGGGAGCAGTGTTTCGCGCCCTGAGCCCCTCACGCCTTCCCGAACGCTCCCAAACGCGGCAGAACCCTCGCCGGGCAGAGCCCTCGCCGGGCCCAGGCCTGGTGGCCTCAGCCATAGTCTTGGCCCCAGAAGGCAAGGGTGAGGACTACAGGCTGACAGCCGGTCCACAAGCCCAGGGGCTTAGCTGAGAGGGACAGACCTGTCACCTAGCCAGGGCCTACTTTCCTCTCTCTGGATAGGTCCCCTGAGTGGGAGGCGGCAGCTATCCCAGCACTCCCCAGGCTCCTGAATTTGCATGCCTCTTCCCCTTGCCCAGCCCCATTTCCAGCCTGCTGCAGCACCCAGAAGGAAGCTGGAGAGACAGCTAAGGGTGCTCCAGAGTGGTTTTTCTTGTTGCCTTTCTTGATACCAGAGATCAGGGGAAAGCGCGAACGCAGTCCCCCACTACCAGAAATTATGCAGTCGAGTATCCCGCATTTGGGGACATCGCAGGGGTCAGCACATCCGAAGTGCAATGGATGAGCCTCACCCTGGGAGAACCACCTTCGTGATCATGGTGTCTCCCCTGCCAGGTAAGTATGAGTTGGAAGGGGACAGGGCAAGGGGGGCCCGCTTGGCATCTCCCTGCAGAGCGAGGGTGGCATCCACAGAGGCAAGGCCTGAGGCGGGGCAGAGCATGGGCGTGGGGGCGCAAAGTGACCAGCCAAGGCCCCGCAGACCCTTTGGGCAAAGCCGTTGCCTACCCAAAGCTGCTTCCCAGAAGCCTCGGCCGGCCGGCCAGTGAAATTTACATGACCACGCCATCCAGCAGAGCCAATCAGGGCCTTGCTTTCAGGATCCTCTCCATTGCTGAGAATTTGGGCAAGGGTAGAGTACAGCATGCTGACAGGTGGGCTCGCCAGGTGGAAAGAAGGCCCAGAAGCAGAGTTGGAGGCTTCTGAGCCTACAGAACTGCCACTAAGCCCTACTCTAGGGCTAGGCAGTGCTTTTGTTGGCCAAAGCCAGGGAAAAGGCCTGCCGGGGAGCAGTGTTTCGCGCCCTGAGCCCCTCACGCCTTCCCGAACGCTCCCAAACGCGGCAGAACCCTCGCCGGGCAGAGCCCTCGCCGGGCCCAGGCCTGGTGGCCTCAGCCATAGTCTTGGCCCCAGAAGGCAAGGGTGAGGACTACAGGCTGACAGCCGGTCCACAAGCCCAGGGGCTTAGCTGAGAGGGACAGACCTGTCACCTAGCCAGGGCCTACTTTCCTCTCTCTGGATAGGTCCCCTGAGTGGGAGGCGGCAGCTATCCCAGCACTCCCCAGGCTCCTGAATTTGCATGCCTCTTCCCCTTGCCCAGCCCCATTTCCAGCCTGCTGCAGCACCCAGAAGGAAGCTGGAGAGACAGCTAAGGGTGCTCCAGAGTGGTTTTTCTTGTTGCCTTTCTTGATACCAGAGATCAGGGGAAAGCGCGAACGCAGTCCCCCACTACCAGAAATTATGCAGTCGAGTATCCCGCATTTGGGGACATCGCAGGGGTCAGCACATCCGAAGTGCAATGGATGAGCCTCACCCTGGGAGAACCACCTTCGTGATCATGGTGTCTCCCCTGCCAGGTAAGTATGAGTTGGAAGGGGACAGGGCAAGGGGGGCCCGCTTGGCATCTCCCTGCAGAGCGAGGGTGGCATCCACAGAGGCAAGGCCTGAGGCGGGGCAGAGCATGGGCGTGGGGGCGCAAAGTGACCAGCCAAGGCCCCGCAGACCCTTTGGGCAAAGCCGTTGCCTACCCAAAGCTGCTTCCCAGAAGCCTCGGCCGGCCGGCCAGTGAAATTTACATGACCACGCCATCCAGCAGAGCCAATCAGGGCCTTGCTTTCAGGATCCTCTCCATTGCTGAGAATTTGGGCAAGGGTAGAGTACAGCATGCTGACAGGTGGGCTCGCCAGGTGGAAAGAAGGCCCAGAAGCAGAGTTGGAGGCTTCTGAGCCTACAGAACTGCCACTAAGCCCTACTCTAGGGCTAGGCAGTGCTTTTGTTGGCCAAAGCCAGGGAAAAGGCCTGCCGGGGAGCAGTGTTTCGCGCCCTGAGCCCCTCACGCCTTCCCGAACGCTCCCAAACGCGGCAGAACCCTCGCCGGGCAGAGCCCTCGCCGGGCCCAGGCCTGGTGGCCTCAGCCATAGTCTTGGCCCCAGAAGGCAAGGGTGAGGACTACAGGCTGACAGCCGGTCCACAAGCCCAGGGGCTTAGCTGAGAGGGACAGACCTGTCACCTAGCCAGGGCCTACTTTCCTCTCTCTGGATAGGTCCCCTGAGTGGGAGGCGGCAGCTATCCCAGCACTCCCCAGGCTCCTGAATTTGCATGCCTCTTCCCCTTGCCCAGCCCCATTTCCAGCCTGCTGCAGCACCCAGAAGGAAGCTGGAGAGACAGCTAAGGGTGCTCCAGAGTGGTTTTTCTTGTTGCCTTTCTTGATACCAGAGATCAGGGGAAAGCGCGAACGCAGTCCCCCACTACCAGAAATTATGCAGTCGAGTATCCCGCATTTGGGGACATCGCAGGGGTCAGCACATCCGAAGTGCAATGGATGAGCCTCACCCTGGGAGAACCACCTTCGTGATCATGGTGTCTCCCCTGCCAGGTAAGTATGAGTTGGAAGGGGACAGGGCAAGGGGGGCCCGCTTGGCATCTCCCTGCAGAGCGAGGGTGGCATCCACAGAGGCAAGGCCTGAGGCGGGGCAGAGCATGGGCGTGGGGGCGCAAAGTGACCAGCCAAGGCCCCGCAGACCCTTTGGGCAAAGCCGTTGCCTACCCAAAGCTGCTTCCCAGAAGCCTCGGCCGGCCGGCCAGTGAAATTTACATGACCACGCCATCCAGCAGAGCCAATCAGGGCCTTGCTTTCAGGATCCTCTCCATTGCTGAGAATTTGGGCAAGGGTAGAGTACAGCATGCTGACAGGTGGGCTCGCCAGGTGGAAAGAAGGCCCAGAAGCAGAGTTGGAGGCTTCTGAGCCTACAGAACTGCCACTAAGCCCTACTCTAGGGCTAGGCAGTGCTTTTGTTGGCCAAAGCCAGGGAAAAGGCCTGCCGGGGAGCAGTGTTTCGCGCCCTGAGCCCCTCACGCCTTCCCGAACGCTCCCAAACGCGGCAGAACCCTCGCCGGGCAGAGCCCTCGCCGGGCCCAGGCCTGGTGGCCTCAGCCATAGTCTTGGCCCCAGAAGGCAAGGGTGAGGACTACAGGCTGACAGCCGGTCCACAAGCCCAGGGGCTTAGCTGAGAGGGACAGACCTGTCACCTAGCCAGGGCCTACTTTCCTCTCTCTGGATAGGTCCCCTGAGTGGGAGGCGGCAGCTATCCCAGCACTCCCCAGGCTCCTGAATTTGCATGCCTCTTCCCCTTGCCCAGCCCCATTTCCAGCCTGCTGCAGCACCCAGAAGGAAGCTGGAGAGACAGCTAAGGGTGCTCCAGAGTGGTTTTTCTTGTTGCCTTTCTTGATACCAGAGATCAGGGGAAAGCGCGAACGCAGTCCCCCACTACCAGAAATTATGCAGTCGAGTATCCCGCATTTGGGGACATCGCAGGGGTCAGCACATCCGAAGTGCAATGGATGAGCCTCACCCTGGGAGAACCACCTTCGTGATCATGGTGTCTCCCCTGCCAGGTAAGTATGAGTTGGAAGGGGACAGGGCAAGGGGGGCCCGCTTGGCATCTCCCTGCAGAGCGAGGGTGGCATCCACAGAGGCAAGGCCTGAGGCGGGGCAGAGCATGGGCGTGGGGGCGCAAAGTGACCAGCCAAGGCCCCGCAGACCCTTTGGGCAAAGCCGTTGCCTACCCAAAGCTGCTTCCCAGAAGCCTCGGCCGGCCGGCCAGTGAAATTTACATGACCACGCCATCCAGCAGAGCCAATCAGGGCCTTGCTTTCAGGATCCTCTCCATTGCTGAGAATTTGGGCAAGGGTAGAGTACAGCATGCTGACAGGTGGGCTCGCCAGGTGGAAAGAAGGCCCAGAAGCAGAGTTGGAGGCTTCTGAGCCTACAGAACTGCCACTAAGCCCTACTCTAGGGCTAGGCAGTGCTTTTGTTGGCCAAAGCCAGGGAAAAGGCCTGCCGGGGAGCAGTGTTTCGCGCCCTGAGCCCCTCACGCCTTCCCGAACGCTCCCAAACGCGGCAGAACCCTCGCCGGGCAGAGCCCTCGCCGGGCCCAGGCCTGGTGGCCTCAGCCATAGTCTTGGCCCCAGAAGGCAAGGGTGAGGACTACAGGCTGACAGCCGGTCCACAAGCCCAGGGGCTTAGCTGAGAGGGACAGACCTGTCACCTAGCCAGGGCCTACTTTCCTCTCTCTGGATAGGTCCCCTGAGTGGGAGGCGGCAGCTATCCCAGCACTCCCCAGGCTCCTGAATTTGCATGCCTCTTCCCCTTGCCCAGCCCCATTTCCAGCCTGCTGCAGCACCCAGAAGGAAGCTGGAGAGACAGCTAAGGGTGCTCCAGAGTGGTTTTTCTTGTTGCCTTTCTTGATACCAGAGATCAGGGGAAAGCGCGAACGCAGTCCCCCACTACCAGAAATTATGCAGTCGAGTATCCCGCATTTGGGGACATCGCAGGGGTCAGCACATCCGAAGTGCAATGGATGAGCCTCACCCTGGGAGAACCACCTTCGTGATCATGGTGTCTCCCCTGCCAGGTAAGTATGAGTTGGAAGGGGACAGGGCAAGGGGGGCCCGCTTGGCATCTCCCTGCAGAGCGAGGGTGGCATCCACAGAGGCAAGGCCTGAGGCGGGGCAGAGCATGGGCGTGGGGGCGCAAAGTGACCAGCCAAGGCCCCGCAGACCCTTTGGGCAAAGCCGTTGCCTACCCAAAGCTGCTTCCCAGAAGCCTCGGCCGGCCGGCCAGTGAAATTTACATGACCACGCCATCCAGCAGAGCCAATCAGGGCCTTGCTTTCAGGATCCTCTCCATTGCTGAGAATTTGGGCAAGGGTAGAGTACAGCATGCTGACAGGTGGGCTCGCCAGGTGGAAAGAAGGCCCAGAAGCAGAGTTGGAGGCTTCTGAGCCTACAGAACTGCCACTAAGCCCTACTCTAGGGCTAGGCAGTGCTTTTGTTGGCCAAAGCCAGGGAAAAGGCCTGCCGGGGAGCAGTGTTTCGCGCCCTGAGCCCCTCACGCCTTCCCGAACGCTCCCAAACGCGGCAGAACCCTCGCCGGGCAGAGCCCTCGCCGGGCCCAGGCCTGGTGGCCTCAGCCATAGTCTTGGCCCCAGAAGGCAAGGGTGAGGACTACAGGCTGACAGCCGGTCCACAAGCCCAGGGGCTTAGCTGAGAGGGACAGACCTGTCACCTAGCCAGGGCCTACTTTCCTCTCTCTGGATAGGTCCCCTGAGTGGGAGGCGGCAGCTATCCCAGCACTCCCCAGGCTCCTGAATTTGCATGCCTCTTCCCCTTGCCCAGCCCCATTTCCAGCCTGCTGCAGCACCCAGAAGGAAGCTGGAGAGACAGCTAAGGGTGCTCCAGAGGGGTTTTTCTTGTTGCCTTTCTTGATACCAGAGATCAGGGGAAAGCGCGAACGCAGTCCCCCACTACCAGAAATTATGCAGTCGAGTATCCCGCATTTGGGGACATCGCAGGGGTCAGCACATCCGAAGTGCAATGGATGAGCCTCACCCTGGGAGAACCACCTTCGTGATCATGGTGTCTCCCCTGCCAGGTAAGTATGAGTTGGAAGGGGACAGGGCAAGGGGGGCCCGCTTGGCATCTCCCTGCAGAGCGAGGGTGGCATCCACAGAGGCAAGGCCTGAGGCGGGGCAGAGCATGGGCGTGGGGGCGCAAAGTGACCAGCCAAGGCCCCGCAGACCCTTTGGGCAAAGCCGTTGCCTACCCAAAGCTGCTTCCCAGAAGCCTCGGCCGGCCGGCCAGTGAAATTTACATGACCACGCCATCCAGCAGAGCCAATCAGGGCCTTGCTTTCAGGATCCTCTCCATTGCTGAGAATTTGGGCAAGGGTAGAGTACAGCATGCTGACAGGTGGGCTCGCCAGGTGGAACGAAGGCCCAGAAGCAGAGTTGGAGGCTTCTGAGCCTACAGAACTGCCACTAAGCCCTACTCTAGGGCTAGGCAGTGCTTTTGTTGGCCAAAGCCAGGGAAAAGGCCTGCCGGGGAGCAGTGTTTCGCGCCCTGAGCCCCTCACGCCTTCCCGAACGCTCCCAAACGCGGCAGAACCCTCGCCGGGCAGAGCCCTCGCCGGGCCCAGGCCTGGTGGCCTCAGCCATAGTCTTGGCCCCAGAAGGCAAGGGTGAGGACTACAGGCTGACAGCCGGTCCACAAGCCCAGGGGCTTAGCTGAGAGGGACAGACCTGTCACCTAGCCAGGGCCTACTTTCCTCTCTCTGGATAGGTCCCCTGAGTGGGAGGCGGCAGCTATCCCAGCACTCCCCAGGCTCCTGAATTTGCATGCCTCTTCCCCTTGCCCAGCCCCATTTCCAGCCTGCTGCAGCACCCAGAAGGAAGCTGGAGAGACAGCTAAGGGTGCTCCAGAGTGGTTTTTCTTGTTGCCTTTCTTGATACCAGAGATCAGGGGAAAGCGCGAACGCAGTCCCCCACTACCAGAAATTATGCAGTCGAGTATCCCGCATTTGGGGACATCGCAGGGGTCAGCACATCCGAAGTGCAATGGATGAGCCTCACCCTGGGAGAACCACCTTCGTGATCATGGTGTCTCCCCTGCCAGGTAAGTATGAGTTGGAAGGGGACAGGGCAAGGGGGGCCCGCTTGGCATCTCCCTGCAGAGCGAGGGTGGCATCCACAGAGGCAAGGCCTGAGGCGGGGCAGAGCATGGGCGTGGGGGCGCAAAGTGACCAGCCAAGGCCCCGCAGACCCTTTGGGCAAAGCCGTTGCCTACCCAAAGCTGCTTCCCAGAAGCCTCGGCCGGCCGGCCAGTGAAATTTACATGACCACGCCATCCAGCAGAGCCAATCAGGGCCTTGCTTTCAGGATCCTCTCCATTGCTGAGAATTTGGGCAAGGGTAGAGTACAGCATGCTGACAGGTGGGCTCGCCAGGTGGAAAGAAGGCCCAGAAGCAGAGTTGGAGGCTTCTGAGCCTACAGAACTGCCACTAAGCCCTACTCTAGGGCTAGGCAGTGCTTTTGTTGGCCAAAGCCAGGGAAAAGGCCTGCCGGGGAGCAGTGTTTCGCGCCCTGAGCCCCTCACGCCTTCCCGAACGCTCCCAAACGCGGCAGAACCCTCGCCGGGCAGAGCCCTCGCCGGGCCCAGGCCTGGTGGCCTCAGCCATAGTCTTGGCCCCAGAAGGCAAGGGTGAGGACTACAGGCTGACAGCCGGTCCACAAGCCCAGGGGCTTAGCTGAGAGGGACAGACCTGTCACCTAGCCAGGGCCTACTTTCCTCTCTCTGGATAGGTCCCCTGAGTGGGAGGCGGCAGCTATCCCAGCACTCCCCAGGCTCCTGAATTTGCATGCCTCTTCCCCTTGCCCAGCCCCATTTCCAGCCTGCTGCAGCACCCAGAAGGAAGCTGGAGAGACAGCTAAGGGTGCTCCAGAGGGGTTTTTCTTGTTGCCTTTCTTGATACCAGAGATCAGGGGAAAGCGCGAACGCAGTCCCCCACTACCAGAAATTATGCAGTCGAGTATCCCGCATTTGGGGACATCGCAGGGGTCAGCACATCCGAAGTGCAATGGATGAGCCTCACCCTGGGAGAACCACCTTCGTGATCATGGTGTCTCCCCTGCCAGGTAAGTATGAGTTGGAAGGGGACAGGGCAAGGGGGGCCCGCTTGGCATCTCCCTGCAGAGCGAGGGTGGCATCCACAGAGGCAAGGCCTGAGGCGGGGCAGAGCATGGGCGTGGGGGCGCAAAGTGACCAGCCAAGGCCCCGCAGACCCTTTGGGCAAAGCCGTTGCCTACCCAAAGCTGCTTCCCAGAAGCCTCGGCCGGCCGGCCAGTGAAATTTACATGACCACGCCATCCAGCAGAGCCAATCAGGGCCTTGCTTTCAGGATCCTCTCCATTGCTGAGAATTTGGGCAAGGGTAGAGTACAGCATGCTGACAGGTGGGCTCGCCAGGTGGAACGAAGGCCCAGAAGCAGAGTTGGAGGCTTCTGAGCCTACAGAACTGCCACTAAGCCCTACTCTAGGGCTAGGCAGTGCTTTTGTTGGCCAAAGCCAGGGAAAAGGCCTGCCGGGGAGCAGTGTTTCGCGCCCTGAGCCCCTCACGCCTTCCCGAACGCTCCCAAACGCGGCAGAACCCTCGCCGGGCAGAGCCCTCGCCGGGCCCAGGCCTGGTGGCCTCAGCCATAGTCTTGGCCCCAGAAGGCAAGGGTGAGGACTACAGGCTGACAGCCGGTCCACAAGCCCAGGGGCTTAGCTGAGAGGGACAGACCTGTCACCTAGCCAGGGCCTACTTTCCTCTCTCTGGATAGGTCCCCTGAGTGGGAGGCGGCAGCTATCCCAGCACTCCCCAGGCTCCTGAATTTGCATGCCTCTTCCCCTTGCCCAGCCCCATTTCCAGCCTGCTGCAGCACCCAGAAGGAAGCTGGAGAGACAGCTAAGGGTGCTCCAGAGTGGTTTTTCTTGTTGCCTTTCTTGATACCAGAGATCAGGGGAAAGCGCGAACGCAGTCCCCCACTACCAGAAATTATGCAGTCGAGTATCCCGCATTTGGGGACATCGCAGGGGTCAGCACATCCGAAGTGCAATGGATGAGCCTCACCCTGGGAGAACCACCTTCGTGATCATGGTGTCTCCCCTGCCAGGTAAGTATGAGTTGGAAGGGGACAGGGCAAGGGGGGCCCGCTTGGCATCTCCCTGCAGAGCGAGGGTGGCATCCACAGAGGCAAGGCCTGAGGCGGGGCAGAGCATGGGCGTGGGGGCGCAAAGTGACCAGCCAAGGCCCCGCAGACCCTTTGGGCAAAGCCGTTGCCTACCCAAAGCTGCTTCCCAGAAGCCTCGGCCGGCCGGCCAGTGAAATTTACATGACCACGCCATCCAGCAGAGCCAATCAGGGCCTTGCTTTCAGGATCCTCTCCATTGCTGAGAATTTGGGCAAGGGTAGAGTACAGCATGCTGACAGGTGGGCTCGCCAGGTGGAAAGAAGGCCCAGAAGCAGAGTTGGAGGCTTCTGAGCCTACAGAACTGCCACTAAGCCCTACTCTAGGGCTAGGCAGTGCTTTTGTTGGCCAAAGCCAGGGAAAAGGCCTGCCGGGGAGCAGTGTTTCGCGCCCTGAGCCCCTCACGCCTTCCCGAACGCTCCCAAACGCGGCAGAACCCTCGCCGGGCAGAGCCCTCGCCGGGCCCAGGCCTGGTGGCCTCAGCCATAGTCTTGGCCCCAGAAGGCAAGGGTGAGGACTACAGGCTGACAGCCGGTCCACAAGCCCAGGGGCTTAGCTGAGAGGGACAGACCTGTCACCTAGCCAGGGCCTACTTTCCTCTCTCTGGATAGGTCCCCTGAGTGGGAGGCGGCAGCTATCCCAGCACTCCCCAGGCTCCTGAATTTGCATGCCTCTTCCCCTTGCCCAGCCCCATTTCCAGCCTGCTGCAGCACCCAGAAGGAAGCTGGAGAGACAGCTAAGGGTGCTCCAGAGTGGTTTTTCTTGTTGCCTTTCTTGATACCAGAGATCAGGGGAAAGCGCGAACGCAGTCCCCCACTACCAGAAATTATGCAGTCGAGTATCCCGCATTTGGGGACATCGCAGGGGTCAGCACATCCGAAGTGCAATGGATGAGCCTCACCCTGGGAGAACCACCTTCGTGATCATGGTGTCTCCCCTGCCAGGTAAGTATGAGTTGGAAGGGGACAGGGCAAGGGGGGCCCGCTTGGCATCTCCCTGCAGAGCGAGGGTGGCATCCACAGAGGCAAGGCCTGAGGCGGGGCAGAGCATGGGCGTGGGGGCGCAAAGTGACCAGCCAAGGCCCCGCAGACCCTTTGGGCAAAGCCGTTGCCTACCCAAAGCTGCTTCCCAGAAGCCTCGGCCGGCCGGCCAGTGAAATTTACATGACCACGCCATCCAGCAGAGCCAATCAGGGCCTTGCTTTCAGGATCCTCTCCATTGCTGAGAATTTGGGCAAGGGTAGAGTACAGCATGCTGACAGGTGGGCTCGCCAGGTGGAAAGAAGGCCCAGAAGCAGAGTTGGAGGCTTCTGAGCCTACAGAACTGCCACTAAGCCCTACTCTAGGGCTAGGCAGTGCTTTTGTTGGCCAAAGCCAGGGAAAAGGCCTGCCGGGGAGCAGTGTTTCGCGCCCTGAGCCCCTCACGCCTTCCCGAACGCTCCCAAACGCGGCAGAACCCTCGCCGGGCAGAGCCCTCGCCGGGCCCAGGCCTGGTGGCCTCAGCCATAGTCTTGGCCCCAGAAGGCAAGGGTGAGGACTACAGGCTGACAGCCGGTCCACAAGCCCAGGGGCTTAGCTGAGAGGGACAGACCTGTCACCTAGCCAGGGCCTACTTTCCTCTCTCTGGATAGGTCCCCTGAGTGGGAGGCGGCAGCTATCCCAGCACTCCCCAGGCTCCTGAATTTGCATGCCTCTTCCCCTTGCCCAGCCCCATTTCCAGCCTGCTGCAGCACCCAGAAGGAAGCTGGAGAGACAGCTAAGGGTGCTCCAGAGTGGTTTTTCTTGTTGCCTTTCTTGATACCAGAGATCAGGGGAAAGCGCGAACGCAGTCCCCCACTACCAGAAATTATGCAGTCGAGTATCCCGCATTTGGGGACATCGCAGGGGTCAGCACATCCGAAGTGCAATGGATGAGCCTCACCCTGGGAGAACCACCTTCGTGATCATGGTGTCTCCCCTGCCAGGTAAGTATGAGTTGGAAGGGGACAGGGCAAGGGGGGCCCGCTTGGCATCTCCCTGCAGAGCGAGGGTGGCATCCACAGAGGCAAGGCCTGAGGCGGGGCAGAGCATGGGCGTGGGGGCGCAAAGTGACCAGCCAAGGCCCCGCAGACCCTTTGGGCAAAGCCGTTGCCTACCCAAAGCTGCTTCCCAGAAGCCTCGGCCGGCCGGCCAGTGAAATTTACATGACCACGCCATCCAGCAGAGCCAATCAGGGCCTTGCTTTCAGGATCCTCTCCATTGCTGAGAATTTGGGCAAGGGTAGAGTACAGCATGCTGACAGGTGGGCTCGCCAGGTGGAAAGAAGGCCCAGAAGCAGAGTTGGAGGCTTCTGAGCCTACAGAACTGCCACTAAGCCCTACTCTAGGGCTAGGCAGTGCTTTTGTTGGCCAAAGCCAGGGAAAAGGCCTGCCGGGGAGCAGTGTTTCGCGCCCTGAGCCCCTCACGCCTTCCCGAACGCTCCCAAACGCGGCAGAACCCTCGCCGGGCAGAGCCCTCGCCGGGCCCAGGCCTGGTGGCCTCAGCCATAGTCTTGGCCCCAGAAGGCAAGGGTGAGGACTACAGGCTGACAGCCGGTCCACAAGCCCAGGGGCTTAGCTGAGAGGGACAGACCTGTCACCTAGCCAGGGCCTACTTTCCTCTCTCTGGATAGGTCCCCTGAGTGGGAGGCGGCAGCTATCCCAGCACTCCCCAGGCTCCTGAATTTGCATGCCTCTTCCCCTTGCCCAGCCCCATTTCCAGCCTGCTGCAGCACCCAGAAGGAAGCTGGAGAGACAGCTAAGGGTGCTCCAGAGTGGTTTTTCTTGTTGCCTTTCTTGATACCAGAGATCAGGGGAAAGCGCGAACGCAGTCCCCCACTACCAGAAATTATGCAGTCGAGTATCCCGCATTTGGGGACATCGCAGGGGTCAGCACATCCGAAGTGCAATGGATGAGCCTCACCCTGGGAGAACCACCTTCGTGATCATGGTGTCTCCCCTGCCAGGTAAGTATGAGTTGGAAGGGGACAGGGCAAGGGGGGCCCGCTTGGCATCTCCCTGCAGAGCGAGGGTGGCATCCACAGAGGCAAGGCCTGAGGCGGGGCAGAGCATGGGCGTGGGGGCGCAAAGTGACCAGCCAAGGCCCCGCAGACCCTTTGGGCAAAGCCGTTGCCTACCCAAAGCTGCTTCCCAGAAGCCTCGGCCGGCCGGCCAGTGAAATTTACATGACCACGCCATCCAGCAGAGCCAATCAGGGCCTTGCTTTCAGGATCCTCTCCATTGCTGAGAATTTGGGCAAGGGTAGAGTACAGCATGCTGACAGGTGGGCTCGCCAGGTGGAAAGAAGGCCCAGAAGCAGAGTTGGAGGCTTCTGAGCCTACAGAACTGCCACTAAGCCCTACTCTAGGGCTAGGCAGTGCTTTTGTTGGCCAAAGCCAGGGAAAAGGCCTGCCGGGGAGCAGTGTTTCGCGCCCTGAGCCCCTCACGCCTTCCCGAACGCTCCCAAACGCGGCAGAACCCTCGCCGGGCAGAGCCCTCGCCGGGCCCAGGCCTGGTGGCCTCAGCCATAGTCTTGGCCCCAGAAGGCAAGGGTGAGGACTACAGGCTGACAGCCGGTCCACAAGCCCAGGGGCTTAGCTGAGAGGGACAGACCTGTCACCTAGCCAGGGCCTACTTTCCTCTCTCTGGATAGGTCCCCTGAGTGGGAGGCGGCAGCTATCCCAGCACTCCCCAGGCTCCTGAATTTGCATGCCTCTTCCCCTTGCCCAGCCCCATTTCCAGCCTGCTGCAGCACCCAGAAGGAAGCTGGAGAGACAGCTAAGGGTGCTCCAGAGTGGTTTTTCTTGTTGCCTTTCTTGATACCAGAGATCAGGGGAAAGCGCGAACGCAGTCCCCCACTACCAGAAATTATGCAGTCGAGTATCCCGCATTTGGGGACATCGCAGGGGTCAGCACATCCGAAGTGCAATGGATGAGCCTCACCCTGGGAGAACCACCTTCGTGATCATGGTGTCTCCCCTGCCAGGTAAGTATGAGTTGGAAGGGGACAGGGCAAGGGGGGCCCGCTTGGCATCTCCCTGCAGAGCGAGGGTGGCATCCACAGAGGCAAGGCCTGAGGCGGGGCAGAGCATGGGCGTGGGGGCGCAAAGTGACCAGCCAAGGCCCCGCAGACCCTTTGGGCAAAGCCGTTGCCTACCCAAAGCTGCTTCCCAGAAGCCTCGGCCGGCCGGCCAGTGAAATTTACATGACCACGCCATCCAGCAGAGCCAATCAGGGCCTTGCTTTCAGGATCCTCTCCATTGCTGAGAATTTGGGCAAGGGTAGAGTACAGCATGCTGACAGGTGGGCTCGCCAGGTGGAAAGAAGGCCCAGAAGCAGAGTTGGAGGCTTCTGAGCCTACAGAACTGCCACTAAGCCCTACTCTAGGGCTAGGCAGTGCTTTTGTTGGCCAAAGCCAGGGAAAAGGCCTGCCGGGGAGCAGTGTTTCGCGCCCTGAGCCCCTCACGCCTTCCCGAACGCTCCCAAACGCGGCAGAACCCTCGCCGGGCAGAGCCCTCGCCGGGCCCAGGCCTGGTGGCCTCAGCCATAGTCTTGGCCCCAGAAGGCAAGGGTGAGGACTACAGGCTGACAGCCGGTCCACAAGCCCAGGGGCTTAGCTGAGAGGGACAGACCTGTCACCTAGCCAGGGCCTACTTTCCTCTCTCTGGATAGGTCCCCTGAGTGGGAGGCGGCAGCTATCCCAGCACTCCCCAGGCTCCTGAATTTGCATGCCTCTTCCCCTTGCCCAGCCCCATTTCCAGCCTGCTGCAGCACCCAGAAGGAAGCTGGAGAGACAGCTAAGGGTGCTCCAGAGTGGTTTTTCTTGTTGCCTTTCTTGATACCAGAGATCAGGGGAAAGCGCGAACGCAGTCCCCCACTACCAGAAATTATGCAGTCGAGTATCCCGCATTTGGGGACATCGCAGGGGTCAGCACATCCGAAGTGCAATGGATGAGCCTCACCCTGGGAGAACCACCTTCGTGATCATGGTGTCTCCCCTGCCAGGTAAGTATGAGTTGGAAGGGGACAGGGCAAGGGGGGCCCGCTTGGCATCTCCCTGCAGAGCGAGGGTGGCATCCACAGAGGCAAGGCCTGAGGCGGGGCAGAGCATGGGCGTGGGGGCGCAAAGTGACCAGCCAAGGCCCCGCAGACCCTTTGGGCAAAGCCGTTGCCTACCCAAAGCTGCTTCCCAGAAGCCTCGGCCGGCCGGCCAGTGAAATTTACATGACCACGCCATCCAGCAGAGCCAATCAGGGCCTTGCTTTCAGGATCCTCTCCATTGCTGAGAATTTGGGCAAGGGTAGAGTACAGCATGCTGACAGGTGGGCTCGCCAGGTGGAAAGAAGGCCCAGAAGCAGAGTTGGAGGCTTCTGAGCCTACAGAACTGCCACTAAGCCCTACTCTAGGGCTAGGCAGTGCTTTTGTTGGCCAAAGCCAGGGAAAAGGCCTGCCGGGGAGCAGTGTTTCGCGCCCTGAGCCCCTCACGCCTTCCCGAACGCTCCCAAACGCGGCAGAACCCTCGCCGGGCAGAGCCCTCGCCGGGCCCAGGCCTGGTGGCCTCAGCCATAGTCTTGGCCCCAGAAGGCAAGGGTGAGGACTACAGGCTGACAGCCGGTCCACAAGCCCAGGGGCTTAGCTGAGAGGGACAGACCTGTCACCTAGCCAGGGCCTACTTTCCTCTCTCTGGATAGGTCCCCTGAGTGGGAGGCGGCAGCTATCCCAGCACTCCCCAGGCTCCTGAATTTGCATGCCTCTTCCCCTTGCCCAGCCCCATTTCCAGCCTGCTGCAGCACCCAGAAGGAAGCTGGAGAGACAGCTAAGGGTGCTCCAGAGTGGTTTTTCTTGTTGCCTTTCTTGATACCAGAGATCAGGGGAAAGCGCGAACGCAGTCCCCCACTACCAGAAATTATGCAGTCGAGTATCCCGCATTTGGGGACATCGCAGGGGTCAGCACATCCGAAGTGCAATGGATGAGCCTCACCCTGGGAGAACCACCTTCGTGATCATGGTGTCTCCCCTGCCAGGTAAGTATGAGTTGGAAGGGGACAGGGCAAGGGGGGCCCGCTTGGCATCTCCCTGCAGAGCGAGGGTGGCATCCACAGAGGCAAGGCCTGAGGCGGGGCAGAGCATGGGCGTGGGGGCGCAAAGTGACCAGCCAAGGCCCCGCAGACCCTTTGGGCAAAGCCGTTGCCTACCCAAAGCTGCTTCCCAGAAGCCTCGGCCGGCCGGCCAGTGAAATTTACATGACCACGCCATCCAGCAGAGCCAATCAGGGCCTTGCTTTCAGGATCCTCTCCATTGCTGAGAATTTGGGCAAGGGTAGAGTACAGCATGCTGACAGGTGGGCTCGCCAGGTGGAAAGAAGGCCCAGAAGCAGAGTTGGAGGCTTCTGAGCCTACAGAACTGCCACTAAGCCCTACTCTAGGGCTAGGCAGTGCTTTTGTTGGCCAAAGCCAGGGAAAAGGCCTGCCGGGGAGCAGTGTTTCGCGCCCTGAGCCCCTCACGCCTTCCCGAACGCTCCCAAACGCGGCAGAACCCTCGCCGGGCAGAGCCCTCGCCGGGCCCAGGCCTGGTGGCCTCAGCCATAGTCTTGGCCCCAGAAGGCAAGGGTGAGGACTACAGGCTGACAGCCGGTCCACAAGCCCAGGGGCTTAGCTGAGAGGGACAGACCTGTCACCTAGCCAGGGCCTACTTTCCTCTCTCTGGATAGGTCCCCTGAGTGGGAGGCGGCAGCTATCCCAGCACTCCCCAGGCTCCTGAATTTGCATGCCTCTTCCCCTTGCCCAGCCCCATTTCCAGCCTGCTGCAGCACCCAGAAGGAAGCTGGAGAGACAGCTAAGGGTGCTCCAGAGTGGTTTTTCTTGTTGCCTTTCTTGATACCAGAGATCAGGGGAAAGCGCGAACGCAGTCCCCCACTACCAGAAATTATGCAGTCGAGTATCCCGCATTTGGGGACATCGCAGGGGTCAGCACATCCGAAGTGCAATGGATGAGCCTCACCCTGGGAGAACCACCTTCGTGATCATGGTGTCTCCCCTGCCAGGTAAGTATGAGTTGGAAGGGGACAGGGCAAGGGGGGCCCGCTTGGCATCTCCCTGCAGAGCGAGGGTGGCATCCACAGAGGCAAGGCCTGAGGCGGGGCAGAGCATGGGCGTGGGGGCGCAAAGTGACCAGCCAAGGCCCCGCAGACCCTTTGGGCAAAGCCGTTGCCTACCCAAAGCTGCTTCCCAGAAGCCTCGGCCGGCCGGCCAGTGAAATTTACATGACCACGCCATCCAGCAGAGCCAATCAGGGCCTTGCTTTCAGGATCCTCTCCATTGCTGAGAATTTGGGCAAGGGTAGAGTACAGCATGCTGACAGGTGGGCTCGCCAGGTGGAAAGAAGGCCCAGAAGCAGAGTTGGAGGCTTCTGAGCCTACAGAACTGCCACTAAGCCCTACTCTAGGGCTAGGCAGTGCTTTTGTTGGCCAAAGCCAGGGAAAAGGCCTGCCGGGGAGCAGTGTTTCGCGCCCTGAGCCCCTCACGCCTTCCCGAACGCTCCCAAACGCGGCAGAACCCTCGCCGGGCAGAGCCCTCGCCGGGCCCAGGCCTGGTGGCCTCAGCCATAGTCTTGGCCCCAGAAGGCAAGGGTGAGGACTACAGGCTGACAGCCGGTCCACAAGCCCAGGGGCTTAGCTGAGAGGGACAGACCTGTCACCTAGCCAGGGCCTACTTTCCTCTCTCTGGATAGGTCCCCTGAGTGGGAGGCGGCAGCTATCCCAGCACTCCCCAGGCTCCTGAATTTGCATGCCTCTTCCCCTTGCCCAGCCCCATTTCCAGCCTGCTGCAGCACCCAGAAGGAAGCTGGAGAGACAGCTAAGGGTGCTCCAGAGTGGTTTTTCTTGTTGCCTTTCTTGATACCAGAGATCAGGGGAAAGCGCGAACGCAGTCCCCCACTACCAGAAATTATGCAGTCGAGTATCCCGCATTTGGGGACATCGCAGGGGTCAGCACATCCGAAGTGCAATGGATGAGCCTCACCCTGGGAGAACCACCTTCGTGATCATGGTGTCTCCCCTGCCAGGTAAGTATGAGTTGGAAGGGGACAGGGCAAGGGGGGCCCGCTTGGCATCTCCCTGCAGAGCGAGGGTGGCATCCACAGAGGCAAGGCCTGAGGCGGGGCAGAGCATGGGCGTGGGGGCGCAAAGTGACCAGCCAAGGCCCCGCAGACCCTTTGGGCAAAGCCGTTGCCTACCCAAAGCTGCTTCCCAGAAGCCTCGGCCGGCCGGCCAGTGAAATTTACATGACCACGCCATCCAGCAGAGCCAATCAGGGCCTTGCTTTCAGGATCCTCTCCATTGCTGAGAATTTGGGCAAGGGTAGAGTACAGCATGCTGACAGGTGGGCTCGCCAGGTGGAAAGAAGGCCCAGAAGCAGAGTTGGAGGCTTCTGAGCCTACAGAACTGCCACTAAGCCCTACTCTAGGGCTAGGCAGTGCTTTTGTTGGCCAAAGCCAGGGAAAAGGCCTGCCGGGGAGCAGTGTTTCGCGCCCTGAGCCCCTCACGCCTTCCCGAACGCTCCCAAACGCGGCAGAACCCTCGCCGGGCAGAGCCCTCGCCGGGCCCAGGCCTGGTGGCCTCAGCCATAGTCTTGGCCCCAGAAGGCAAGGGTGAGGACTACAGGCTGACAGCCGGTCCACAAGCCCAGGGGCTTAGCTGAGAGGGACAGACCTGTCACCTAGCCAGGGCCTACTTTCCTCTCTCTGGATAGGTCCCCTGAGTGGGAGGCGGCAGCTATCCCAGCACTCCCCAGGCTCCTGAATTTGCATGCCTCTTCCCCTTGCCCAGCCCCATTTCCAGCCTGCTGCAGCACCCAGAAGGAAGCTGGAGAGACAGCTAAGGGTGTTCCAGAGTGGTTTTTCTTGTTGCCTTTCTTGATACCAGAGATCAGGGGAAAGCGCGAACGCAGTCCCCCACTACCAGAAATTATGCAGTCGAGTATCCCGCATTTGGGGACATCGCAGGGGTCAGCACATCCGAAGTGCAATGGATGAGCCTCACCCTGGGAGAACCACCTTCGTGATCATGGTGTCTCCCCTGCCAGGTAAGTATGAGTTGGAAGGGGACAGGGCAAGGGGGGCCCGCTTGGCATCTCCCTGCAGAGCGAGGGTGGCATCCACAGAGGCAAGGCCTGAGGCGGGGCAGAGCATGGGCGTGGGGGCGCAAAGTGACCAGCCAAGGCCCCGCAGACCCTTTGGGCAAAGCCGTTGCCTACCCAAAGCTGCTTCCCAGAAGCCTCGGCCGGCCGGCCAGTGAAATTTACATGACCACGCCATCCAGCAGAGCCAATCAGGGCCTTGCTTTCAGGATCCTCTCCATTGCTGAGAATTTGGGCAAGGGTAGAGTACAGCATGCTGACAGGTGGGCTCGCCAGGTGGAAAGAAGGCCCAGAAGCAGAGTTGGAGGCTTCTGAGCCTACAGAACTGCCACTAAGCCCTACTCTAGGGCTAGGCAGTGCTTTTGTTGGCCAAAGCCAGGGAAAAGGCCTGCCGGGGAGCAGTGTTTCGCGCCCTGAGCCCCTCACGCCTTCCCGAACGCTCCCAAACGCGGCAGAACCCTCGCCGGGCAGAGCCCTCGCCGGGCCCAGGCCTGGTGGCCTCAGCCATAGTCTTGGCCCCAGAAGGCAAGGGTGAGGACTACAGGCTGACAGCCGGTCCACAAGCCCAGGGGCTTAGCTGAGAGGGACAGACCTGTCACCTAGCCAGGGCCTACTTTCCTCTCTCTGGATAGGTCCCCTGAGTGGGAGGCGGCAGCTATCCCAGCACTCCCCAGGCTCCTGAATTTGCATGCCTCTTCCCCTTGCCCAGCCCCATTTCCAGCCTGCTGCAGCACCCAGAAGGAAGCTGGAGAGACAGCTAAGGGTGCTCCAGAGTGGTTTTTCTTGTTGCCTTTCTTGATACCAGAGATCAGGGGAAAGCGCGAACGCAGTCCCCCACTACCAGAAATTATGCAGTCGAGTATCCCGCATTTGGGGACATCGCAGGGGTCAGCACATCCGAAGTGCAATGGATGAGCCTCACCCTGGGAGAACCACCTTCGTGATCATGGTGTCTCCCCTGCCAGGTAAGTATGAGTTGGAAGGGGACAGGGCAAGGGGGGCCCGCTTGGCATCTCCCTGCAGAGCGAGGGTGGCATCCACAGAGGCAAGGCCTGAGGCGGGGCAGAGCATGGGCGTGGGGGCGCAAAGTGACCAGCCAAGGCCCCGCAGACCCTTTGGGCAAAGCCGTTGCCTACCCAAAGCTGCTTCCCAGAAGCCTCGGCCGGCCGGCCAGTGAAATTTACATGACCACGCCATCCAGCAGAGCCAATCAGGGCCTTGCTTTCAGGATCCTCTCCATTGCTGAGAATTTGGGCAAGGGTAGAGTACAGCATGCTGACAGGTGGGCTCGCCAGGTGGAAAGAAGGCCCAGAAGCAGAGTTGGAGGCTTCTGAGCCTACAGAACTGCCACTAAGCCCTACTCTAGGGCTAGGCAGTGCTTTTGTTGGCCAAAGCCAGGGAAAAGGCCTGCCGGGGAGCAGTGTTTCGCGCCCTGAGCCCCTCACGCCTTCCCGAACGCTCCCAAACGCGGCAGAACCCTCGCCGGGCAGAGCCCTCGCCGGGCCCAGGCCTGGTGGCCTCAGCCATAGTCTTGGCCCCAGAAGGCAAGGGTGAGGACTACAGGCTGACAGCCGGTCCACAAGCCCAGGGGCTTAGCTGAGAGGGACAGACCTGTCACCTAGCCAGGGCCTACTTTCCTCTCTCTGGATAGGTCCCCTGAGTGGGAGGCGGCAGCTATCCCAGCACTCCCCAGGCTCCTGAATTTGCATGCCTCTTCCCCTTGCCCAGCCCCATTTCCAGCCTGCTGCAGCACCCAGAAGGAAGCTGGAGAGACAGCTAAGGGTGCTCCAGAGTGGTTTTTCTTGTTGCCTTTCTTGATACCAGAGATCAGGGGAAAGCGCGAACGCAGTCCCCCACTACCAGAAATTATGCAGTCGAGTATCCCGCATTTGGGGACATCGCAGGGGTCAGCACATCCGAAGTGCAATGGATGAGCCTCACCCTGGGAGAACCACCTTCGTGATCATGGTGTCTCCCCTGCCAGGTAAGTATGAGTTGGAAGGGGACAGGGCAAGGGGGGCCCGCTTGGCATCTCCCTGCAGAGCGAGGGTGGCATCCACAGAGGCAAGGCCTGAGGCGGGGCAGAGCATGGGCGTGGGGGCGCAAAGTGACCAGCCAAGGCCCCGCAGACCCTTTGGGCAAAGCCGTTGCCTACCCAAAGCTGCTTCCCAGAAGCCTCGGCCGGCCGGCCAGTGAAATTTACATGACCACGCCATCCAGCAGAGCCAATCAGGGCCTTGCTTTCAGGATCCTCTCCATTGCTGAGAATTTGGGCAAGGGTAGAGTACAGCATGCTGACAGGTGGGCTCGCCAGGTGGAAAGAAGGCCCAGAAGCAGAGTTGGAGGCTTCTGAGCCTACAGAACTGCCACTAAGCCCTACTCTAGGGCTAGGCAGTGCTTTTGTTGGCCAAAGCCAGGGAAAAGGCCTGCCGGGGAGCAGTGTTTCGCGCCCTGAGCCCCTCACGCCTTCCCGAACGCTCCCAAACGCGGCAGAACCCTCGCCGGGCAGAGCCCTCGCCGGGCCCAGGCCTGGTGGCCTCAGCCATAGTCTTGGCCCCAGAAGGCAAGGGTGAGGACTACAGGCTGACAGCCGGTCCACAAGCCCAGGGGCTTAGCTGAGAGGGACAGACCTGTCACCTAGCCAGGGCCTACTTTCCTCTCTCTGGATAGGTCCCCTGAGTGGGAGGCGGCAGCTATCCCAGCACTCCCCAGGCTCCTGAATTTGCATGCCTCTTCCCCTTGCCCAGCCCCATTTCCAGCCTGCTGCAGCACCCAGAAGGAAGCTGGAGAGACAGCTAAGGGTGCTCCAGAGTGGTTTTTCTTGTTGCCTTTCTTGATACCAGAGATCAGGGGAAAGCGCGAACGCAGTCCCCCACTACCAGAAATTATGCAGTCGAGTATCCCGCATTTGGGGACATCGCAGGGGTCAGCACATCCGAAGTGCAATGGATGAGCCTCACCCTGGGAGAACCACCTTCGTGATCATGGTGTCTCCCCTGCCAGGTAAGTATGAGTTGGAAGGGGACAGGGCAAGGGGGGCCCGCTTGGCATCTCCCTGCAGAGCGAGGGTGGCATCCACAGAGGCAAGGCCTGAGGCGGGGCAGAGCATGGGCGTGGGGGCGCAAAGTGACCAGCCAAGGCCCCGCAGACCCTTTGGGCAAAGCCGTTGCCTACCCAAAGCTGCTTCCCAGAAGCCTCGGCCGGCCGGCCAGTGAAATTTACATGACCACGCCATCCAGCAGAGCCAATCAGGGCCTTGCTTTCAGGATCCTCTCCATTGCTGAGAATTTGGGCAAGGGTAGAGTACAGCATGCTGACAGGTGGGCTCGCCAGGTGGAAAGAAGGCCCAGAAGCAGAGTTGGAGGCTTCTGAGCCTACAGAACTGCCACTAAGCCCTACTCTAGGGCTAGGCAGTGCTTTTGTTGGCCAAAGCCAGGGAAAAGGCCTGCCGGGGAGCAGTGTTTCGCGCCCTGAGCCCCTCACGCCTTCCCGAACGCTCCCAAACGCGGCAGAACCCTCGCCGGGCAGAGCCCTCGCCGGGCCCAGGCCTGGTGGCCTCAGCCATAGTCTTGGCCCCAGAAGGCAAGGGTGAGGACTACAGGCTGACAGCCGGTCCACAAGCCCAGGGGCTTAGCTGAGAGGGACAGACCTGTCACCTAGCCAGGGCCTACTTTCCTCTCTCTGGATAGGTCCCCTGAGTGGGAGGCGGCAGCTATCCCAGCACTCCCCAGGCTCCTGAATTTGCATGCCTCTTCCCCTTGCCCAGCCCCATTTCCAGCCTGCTGCAGCACCCAGAAGGAAGCTGGAGAGACAGCTAAGGGTGCTCCAGAGGGGTTTTTCTTGTTGCCTTTCTTGATACCAGAGATCAGGGGAAAGCGCGAACGCAGTCCCCCACTACCAGAAATTATGCAGTCGAGTATCCCGCATTTGGGGACATCGCAGGGGTCAGCACATCCGAAGTGCAATGGATGAGCCTCACCCTGGGAGAACCACCTTCGTGATCATGGTGTCTCCCCTGCCAGGTAAGTATGAGTTGGAAGGGGACAGGGCAAGGGGGGCCCGCTTGGCATCTCCCTGCAGAGCGAGGGTGGCATCCACAGAGGCAAGGCCTGAGGCGGGGCAGAGCATGGGCGTGGGGGCGCAAAGTGACCAGCCAAGGCCCCGCAGACCCTTTGGGCAAAGCCGTTGCCTACCCAAAGCTGCTTCCCAGAAGCCTCGGCCGGCCGGCCAGTGAAATTTACATGACCACGCCATCCAGCAGAGCCAATCAGGGCCTTGCTTTCAGGATCCTCTCCATTGCTGAGAATTTGGGCAAGGGTAGAGTACAGCATGCTGACAGGTGGGCTCGCCAGGTGGAACGAAGGCCCAGAAGCAGAGTTGGAGGCTTCTGAGCCTACAGAACTGCCACTAAGCCCTACTCTAGGGCTAGGCAGTGCTTTTGTTGGCCAAAGCCAGGGAAAAGGCCTGCCGGGGAGCAGTGTTTCGCGCCCTGAGCCCCTCACGCCTTCCCGAACGCTCCCAAACGCGGCAGAACCCTCGCCGGGCAGAGCCCTCGCCGGGCCCAGGCCTGGTGGCCTCAGCCATAGTCTTGGCCCCAGAAGGCAAGGGTGAGGACTACAGGCTGACAGCCGGTCCACAAGCCCAGGGGCTTAGCTGAGAGGGACAGACCTGTCACCTAGCCAGGGCCTACTTTCCTCTCTCTGGATAGGTCCCCTGAGTGGGAGGCGGCAGCTATCCCAGCACTCCCCAGGCTCCTGAATTTGCATGCCTCTTCCCCTTGCCCAGCCCCATTTCCAGCCTGCTGCAGCACCCAGAAGGAAGCTGGAGAGACAGCTAAGGGTGCTCCAGAGTGGTTTTTCTTGTTGCCTTTCTTGATACCAGAGATCAGGGGAAAGCGCGAACGCAGTCCCCCACTACCAGAAATTATGCAGTCGAGTATCCCGCATTTGGGGACATCGCAGGGGTCAGCACATCCGAAGTGCAATGGATGAGCCTCACCCTGGGAGAACCACCTTCGTGATCATGGTGTCTCCCCTGCCAGGTAAGTATGAGTTGGAAGGGGACAGGGCAAGGGGGGCCCGCTTGGCATCTCCCTGCAGAGCGAGGGTGGCATCCACAGAGGCAAGGCCTGAGGCGGGGCAGAGCATGGGCGTGGGGGCGCAAAGTGACCAGCCAAGGCCCCGCAGACCCTTTGGGCAAAGCCGTTGCCTACCCAAAGCTGCTTCCCAGAAGCCTCGGCCGGCCGGCCAGTGAAATTTACATGACCACGCCATCCAGCAGAGCCAATCAGGGCCTTGCTTTCAGGATCCTCTCCATTGCTGAGAATTTGGGCAAGGGTAGAGTACAGCATGCTGACAGGTGGGCTCGCCAGGTGGAAAGAAGGCCCAGAAGCAGAGTTGGAGGCTTCTGAGCCTACAGAACTGCCACTAAGCCCTACTCTAGGGCTAGGCAGTGCTTTTGTTGGCCAAAGCCAGGGAAAAGGCCTGCCGGGGAGCAGTGTTTCGCGCCCTGAGCCCCTCACGCCTTCCCGAACGCTCCCAAACGCGGCAGAACCCTCGCCGGGCAGAGCCCTCGCCGGGCCCAGGCCTGGTGGCCTCAGCCATAGTCTTGGCCCCAGAAGGCAAGGGTGAGGACTACAGGCTGACAGCCGGTCCACAAGCCCAGGGGCTTAGCTGAGAGGGACAGACCTGTCACCTAGCCAGGGCCTACTTTCCTCTCTCTGGATAGGTCCCCTGAGTGGGAGGCGGCAGCTATCCCAGCACTCCCCAGGCTCCTGAATTTGCATGCCTCTTCCCCTTGCCCAGCCCCATTTCCAGCCTGCTGCAGCACCCAGAAGGAAGCTGGAGAGACAGCTAAGGGTGCTCCAGAGGGGTTTTTCTTGTTGCCTTTCTTGATACCAGAGATCAGGGGAAAGCGCGAACGCAGTCCCCCACTACCAGAAATTATGCAGTCGAGTATCCCGCATTTGGGGACATCGCAGGGGTCAGCACATCCGAAGTGCAATGGATGAGCCTCACCCTGGGAGAACCACCTTCGTGATCATGGTGTCTCCCCTGCCAGGTAAGTATGAGTTGGAAGGGGACAGGGCAAGGGGGGCCCGCTTGGCATCTCCCTGCAGAGCGAGGGTGGCATCCACAGAGGCAAGGCCTGAGGCGGGGCAGAGCATGGGCGTGGGGGCGCAAAGTGACCAGCCAAGGCCCCGCAGACCCTTTGGGCAAAGCCGTTGCCTACCCAAAGCTGCTTCCCAGAAGCCTCGGCCGGCCGGCCAGTGAAATTTACATGACCACGCCATCCAGCAGAGCCAATCAGGGCCTTGCTTTCAGGATCCTCTCCATTGCTGAGAATTTGGGCAAGGGTAGAGTACAGCATGCTGACAGGTGGGCTCGCCAGGTGGAAAGAAGGCCCAGAAGCAGAGTTGGAGGCTTCTGAGCCTACAGAACTGCCACTAAGCCCTACTCTAGGGCTAGGCAGTGCTTTTGTTGGCCAAAGCCAGGGAAAAGGCCTGCCGGGGAGCAGTGTTTCGCGCCCTGAGCCCCTCACGCCTTCCCGAACGCTCCCAAACGCGGCAGAACCCTCGCCGGGCAGAGCCCTCGCCGGGCCCAGGCCTGGTGGCCTCAGCCATAGTCTTGGCCCCAGAAGGCAAGGGTGAGGACTACAGGCTGACAGCCGGTCCACAAGCCCAGGGGCTTAGCTGAGAGGGACAGACCTGTCACCTAGCCAGGGCCTACTTTCCTCTCTCTGGATAGGTCCCCTGAGTGGGAGGCGGCAGCTATCCCAGCACTCCCCAGGCTCCTGAATTTGCATGCCTCTTCCCCTTGCCCAGCCCCATTTCCAGCCTGCTGCAGCACCCAGAAGGAAGCTGGAGAGACAGCTAAGGGTGCTCCAGAGGGGTTTTTCTTGTTGCCTTTCTTGATACCAGAGATCAGGGGAAAGCGCGAACGCAGTCCCCCACTACCAGAAATTATGCAGTCGAGTATCCCGCATTTGGGGACATCGCAGGGGTCAGCACATCCGAAGTGCAATGGATGAGCCTCACCCTGGGAGAACCACCTTCGTGATCATGGTGTCTCCCCTGCCAGGTAAGTATGAGTTGGAAGGGGACAGGGCAAGGGGGGCCCGCTTGGCATCTCCCTGCAGAGCGAGGGTGGCATCCACAGAGGCAAGGCCTGAGGCGGGGCAGAGCATGGGCGTGGGGGCGCAAAGTGACCAGCCAAGGCCCCGCAGACCCTTTGGGCAAAGCCGTTGCCTACCCAAAGCTGCTTCCCAGAAGCCTCGGCCGGCCGGCCAGTGAAATTTACATGACCACGCCATCCAGCAGAGCCAATCAGGGCCTTGCTTTCAGGATCCTCTCCATTGCTGAGAATTTGGGCAAGGGTAGAGTACAGCATGCTGACAGGTGGGCTCGCCAGGTGGAACGAAGGCCCAGAAGCAGAGTTGGAGGCTTCTGAGCCTACAGAACTGCCACTAAGCCCTACTCTAGGGCTAGGCAGTGCTTTTGTTGGCCAAAGCCAGGGAAAAGGCCTGCCGGGGAGCAGTGTTTCGCGCCCTGAGCCCCTCACGCCTTCCCGAACGCTCCCAAACGCGGCAGAACCCTCGCCGGGCAGAGCCCTCGCCGGGCCCAGGCCTGGTGGCCTCAGCCATAGTCTTGGCCCCAGAAGGCAAGGGTGAGGACTACAGGCTGACAGCCGGTCCACAAGCCCAGGGGCTTAGCTGAGAGGGACAGACCTGTCACCTAGCCAGGGCCTACTTTCCTCTCTCTGGATAGGTCCCCTGAGTGGGAGGCGGCAGCTATCCCAGCACTCCCCAGGCTCCTGAATTTGCATGCCTCTTCCCCTTGCCCAGCCCCATTTCCAGCCTGCTGCAGCACCCAGAAGGAAGCTGGAGAGACAGCTAAGGGTGCTCCAGAGGGGTTTTTCTTGTTGCCTTTCTTGATACCAGAGATCAGGGGAAAGCGCGAACGCAGTCCCCCACTACCAGAAATTATGCAGTCGAGTATCCCGCATTTGGGGACATCGCAGGGGTCAGCACATCCGAAGTGCAATGGATGAGCCTCACCCTGGGAGAACCACCTTCGTGATCATGGTGTCTCCCCTGCCAGGTAAGTATGAGTTGGAAGGGGACAGGGCAAGGGGGGCCCGCTTGGCATCTCCCTGCAGAGCGAGGGTGGCATCCACAGAGGCAAGGCCTGAGGCGGGGCAGAGCATGGGCGTGGGGGCGCAAAGTGACCAGCCAAGGCCCCGCAGACCCTTTGGGCAAAGCCGTTGCCTACCCAAAGCTGCTTCCCAGAAGCCTCGGCCGGCCGGCCAGTGAAATTTACATGACCACGCCATCCAGCAGAGCCAATCAGGGCCTTGCTTTCAGGATCCTCTCCATTGCTGAGAATTTGGGCAAGGGTAGAGTACAGCATGCTGACAGGTGGGCTCGCCAGGTGGAAAGAAGGCCCAGAAGCAGAGTTGGAGGCTTCTGAGCCTACAGAACTGCCACTAAGCCCTACTCTAGGGCTAGGCAGTGCTTTTGTTGGCCAAAGCCAGGGAAAAGGCCTGCCGGGGAGCAGTGTTTCGCGCCCTGAGCCCCTCACGCCTTCCCGAACGCTCCCAAACGCGGCAGAACCCTCGCCGGGCAGAGCCCTCGCCGGGCCCAGGCCTGGTGGCCTCAGCCATAGTCTTGGCCCCAGAAGGCAAGGGTGAGGACTACAGGCTGACAGCCGGTCCACAAGCCCAGGGGCTTAGCTGAGAGGGACAGACCTGTCACCTAGCCAGGGCCTACTTTCCTCTCTCTGGATAGGTCCCCTGAGTGGGAGGCGGCAGCTATCCCAGCACTCCCCAGGCTCCTGAATTTGCATGCCTCTTCCCCTTGCCCAGCCCCATTTCCAGCCTGCTGCAGCACCCAGAAGGAAGCTGGAGAGACAGCTAAGGGTGCTCCAGAGGGGTTTTTCTTGTTGCCTTTCTTGATACCAGAGATCAGGGGAAAGCGCGAACGCAGTCCCCCACTACCAGAAATTATGCAGTCGAGTATCCCGCATTTGGGGACATCGCAGGGGTCAGCACATCCGAAGTGCAATGGATGAGCCTCACCCTGGGAGAACCACCTTCGTGATCATGGTGTCTCCCCTGCCAGGTAAGTATGAGTTGGAAGGGGACAGGGCAAGGGGGGCCCGCTTGGCATCTCCCTGCAGAGCGAGGGTGGCATCCACAGAGGCAAGGCCTGAGGCGGGGCAGAGCATGGGCGTGGGGGCGCAAAGTGACCAGCCAAGGCCCCGCAGACCCTTTGGGCAAAGCCGTTGCCTACCCAAAGCTGCTTCCCAGAAGCCTCGGCCGGCCGGCCAGTGAAATTTACATGACCACGCCATCCAGCAGAGCCAATCAGGGCCTTGCTTTCAGGATCCTCTCCATTGCTGAGAATTTGGGCAAGGGTAGAGTACAGCATGCTGACAGGTGGGCTCGCCAGGTGGAACGAAGGCCCAGAAGCAGAGTTGGAGGCTTCTGAGCCTACAGAACTGCCACTAAGCCCTACTCTAGGGCTAGGCAGTGCTTTTGTTGGCCAAAGCCAGGGAAAAGGCCTGCCGGGGAGCAGTGTTTCGCGCCCTGAGCCCCTCACGCCTTCCCGAACGCTCCCAAACGCGGCAGAACCCTCGCCGGGCAGAGCCCTCGCCGGGCCCAGGCCTGGTGGCCTCAGCCATAGTCTTGGCCCCAGAAGGCAAGGGTGAGGACTACAGGCTGACAGCCGGTCCACAAGCCCAGGGGCTTAGCTGAGAGGGACAGACCTGTCACCTAGCCAGGGCCTACTTTCCTCTCTCTGGATAGGTCCCCTGAGTGGGAGGCGGCAGCTATCCCAGCACTCCCCAGGCTCCTGAATTTGCATGCCTCTTCCCCTTGCCCAGCCCCATTTCCAGCCTGCTGCAGCACCCAGAAGGAAGCTGGAGAGACAGCTAAGGGTGCTCCAGAGTGGTTTTTCTTGTTGCCTTTCTTGATACCAGAGATCAGGGGAAAGCGCGAACGCAGTCCCCCACTACCAGAAATTATGCAGTCGAGTATCCCGCATTTGGGGACATCGCAGGGGTCAGCACATCCGAAGTGCAATGGATGAGCCTCACCCTGGGAGAACCACCTTCGTGATCATGGTGTCTCCCCTGCCAGGTAAGTATGAGTTGGAAGGGGACAGGGCAAGGGGGGCCCGCTTGGCATCTCCCTGCAGAGCGAGGGTGGCATCCACAGAGGCAAGGCCTGAGGCGGGGCAGAGCATGGGCGTGGGGGCGCAAAGTGACCAGCCAAGGCCCCGCAGACCCTTTGGGCAAAGCCGTTGCCTACCCAAAGCTGCTTCCCAGAAGCCTCGGCCGGCCGGCCAGTGAAATTTACATGACCACGCCATCCAGCAGAGCCAATCAGGGCCTTGCTTTCAGGATCCTCTCCATTGCTGAGAATTTGGGCAAGGGTAGAGTACAGCATGCTGACAGGTGGGCTCGCCAGGTGGAAAGAAGGCCCAGAAGCAGAGTTGGAGGCTTCTGAGCCTACAGAACTGCCACTAAGCCCTACTCTAGGGCTAGGCAGTGCTTTTGTTGGCCAAAGCCAGGGAAAAGGCCTGCCGGGGAGCAGTGTTTCGCGCCCTGAGCCCCTCACGCCTTCCCGAACGCTCCCAAACGCGGCAGAACCCTCGCCGGGCAGAGCCCTCGCCGGGCCCAGGCCTGGTGGCCTCAGCCATAGTCTTGGCCCCAGAAGGCAAGGGTGAGGACTACAGGCTGACAGCCGGTCCACAAGCCCAGGGGCTTAGCTGAGAGGGACAGACCTGTCACCTAGCCAGGGCCTACTTTCCTCTCTCTGGATAGGTCCCCTGAGTGGGAGGCGGCAGCTATCCCAGCACTCCCCAGGCTCCTGAATTTGCATGCCTCTTCCCCTTGCCCAGCCCCATTTCCAGCCTGCTGCAGCACCCAGAAGGAAGCTGGAGAGACAGCTAAGGGTGCTCCAGAGGGGTTTTTCTTGTTGCCTTTCTTGATACCAGAGATCAGGGGAAAGCGCGAACGCAGTCCCCCACTACCAGAAATTATGCAGTCGAGTATCCCGCATTTGGGGACATCGCAGGGGTCAGCACATCCGAAGTGCAATGGATGAGCCTCACCCTGGGAGAACCACCTTCGTGATCATGGTGTCTCCCCTGCCAGGTAAGTATGAGTTGGAAGGGGACAGGGCAAGGGGGGCCCGCTTGGCATCTCCCTGCAGAGCGAGGGTGGCATCCACAGAGGCAAGGCCTGAGGCGGGGCAGAGCATGGGCGTGGGGGCGCAAAGTGACCAGCCAAGGCCCCGCAGACCCTTTGGGCAAAGCCGTTGCCTACCCAAAGCTGCTTCCCAGAAGCCTCGGCCGGCCGGCCAGTGAAATTTACATGACCACGCCATCCAGCAGAGCCAATCAGGGCCTTGCTTTCAGGATCCTCTCCATTGCTGAGAATTTGGGCAAGGGTAGAGTACAGCATGCTGACAGGTGGGCTCGCCAGGTGGAAAGAAGGCCCAGAAGCAGAGTTGGAGGCTTCTGAGCCTACAGAACTGCCACTAAGCCCTACTCTAGGGCTAGGCAGTGCTTTTGTTGGCCAAAGCCAGGGAAAAGGCCTGCCGGGGAGCAGTGTTTCGCGCCCTGAGCCCCTCACGCCTTCCCGAACGCTCCCAAACGCGGCAGAACCCTCGCCGGGCAGAGCCCTCGCCGGGCCCAGGCCTGGTGGCCTCAGCCATAGTCTTGGCCCCAGAAGGCAAGGGTGAGGACTACAGGCTGACAGCCGGTCCACAAGCCCAGGGGCTTAGCTGAGAGGGACAGACCTGTCACCTAGCCAGGGCCTACTTTCCTCTCTCTGGATAGGTCCCCTGAGTGGGAGGCGGCAGCTATCCCAGCACTCCCCAGGCTCCTGAATTTGCATGCCTCTTCCCCTTGCCCAGCCCCATTTCCAGCCTGCTGCAGCACCCAGAAGGAAGCTGGAGAGACAGCTAAGGGTGCTCCAGAGGGGTTTTTCTTGTTGCCTTTCTTGATACCAGAGATCAGGGGAAAGCGCGAACGCAGTCCCCCACTACCAGAAATTATGCAGTCGAGTATCCCGCATTTGGGGACATCGCAGGGGTCAGCACATCCGAAGTGCAATGGATGAGCCTCACCCTGGGAGAACCACCTTCGTGATCATGGTGTCTCCCCTGCCAGGTAAGTATGAGTTGGAAGGGGACAGGGCAAGGGGGGCCCGCTTGGCATCTCCCTGCAGAGCGAGGGTGGCATCCACAGAGGCAAGGCCTGAGGCGGGGCAGAGCATGGGCGTGGGGGCGCAAAGTGACCAGCCAAGGCCCCGCAGACCCTTTGGGCAAAGCCGTTGCCTACCCAAAGCTGCTTCCCAGAAGCCTCGGCCGGCCGGCCAGTGAAATTTACATGACCACGCCATCCAGCAGAGCCAATCAGGGCCTTGCTTTCAGGATCCTCTCCATTGCTGAGAATTTGGGCAAGGGTAGAGTACAGCATGCTGACAGGTGGGCTCGCCAGGTGGAACGAAGGCCCAGAAGCAGAGTTGGAGGCTTCTGAGCCTACAGAACTGCCACTAAGCCCTACTCTAGGGCTAGGCAGTGCTTTTGTTGGCCAAAGCCAGGGAAAAGGCCTGCCGGGGAGCAGTGTTTCGCGCCCTGAGCCCCTCACGCCTTCCCGAACGCTCCCAAACGCGGCAGAACCCTCGCCGGGCAGAGCCCTCGCCGGGCCCAGGCCTGGTGGCCTCAGCCATAGTCTTGGCCCCAGAAGGCAAGGGTGAGGACTACAGGCTGACAGCCGGTCCACAAGCCCAGGGGCTTAGCTGAGAGGGACAGACCTGTCACCTAGCCAGGGCCTACTTTCCTCTCTCTGGATAGGTCCCCTGAGTGGGAGGCGGCAGCTATCCCAGCACTCCCCAGGCTCCTGAATTTGCATGCCTCTTCCCCTTGCCCAGCCCCATTTCCAGCCTGCTGCAGCACCCAGAAGGAAGCTGGAGAGACAGCTAAGGGTGCTCCAGAGTGGTTTTTCTTGTTGCCTTTCTTGATACCAGAGATCAGGGGAAAGCGCGAACGCAGTCCCCCACTACCAGAAATTATGCAGTCGAGTATCCCGCATTTGGGGACATCGCAGGGGTCAGCACATCCGAAGTGCAATGGATGAGCCTCACCCTGGGAGAACCACCTTCGTGATCATGGTGTCTCCCCTGCCAGGTAAGTATGAGTTGGAAGGGGACAGGGCAAGGGGGGCCCGCTTGGCATCTCCCTGCAGAGCGAGGGTGGCATCCACAGAGGCAAGGCCTGAGGCGGGGCAGAGCATGGGCGTGGGGGCGCAAAGTGACCAGCCAAGGCCCCGCAGACCCTTTGGGCAAAGCCGTTGCCTACCCAAAGCTGCTTCCCAGAAGCCTCGGCCGGCCGGCCAGTGAAATTTACATGACCACGCCATCCAGCAGAGCCAATCAGGGCCTTGCTTTCAGGATCCTCTCCATTGCTGAGAATTTGGGCAAGGGTAGAGTACAGCATGCTGACAGGTGGGCTCGCCAGGTGGAAAGAAGGCCCAGAAGCAGAGTTGGAGGCTTCTGAGCCTACAGAACTGCCACTAAGCCCTACTCTAGGGCTAGGCAGTGCTTTTGTTGGCCAAAGCCAGGGAAAAGGCCTGCCGGGGAGCAGTGTTTCGCGCCCTGAGCCCCTCACGCCTTCCCGAACGCTCCCAAACGCGGCAGAACCCTCGCCGGGCAGAGCCCTCGCCGGGCCCAGGCCTGGTGGCCTCAGCCATAGTCTTGGCCCCAGAAGGCAAGGGTGAGGACTACAGGCTGACAGCCGGTCCACAAGCCCAGGGGCTTAGCTGAGAGGGACAGACCTGTCACCTAGCCAGGGCCTACTTTCCTCTCTCTGGATAGGTCCCCTGAGTGGGAGGCGGCAGCTATCCCAGCACTCCCCAGGCTCCTGAATTTGCATGCCTCTTCCCCTTGCCCAGCCCCATTTCCAGCCTGCTGCAGCACCCAGAAGGAAGCTGGAGAGACAGCTAAGGGTGCTCCAGAGGGGTTTTTCTTGTTGCCTTTCTTGATACCAGAGATCAGGGGAAAGCGCGAACGCAGTCCCCCACTACCAGAAATTATGCAGTCGAGTATCCCGCATTTGGGGACATCGCAGGGGTCAGCACATCCGAAGTGCAATGGATGAGCCTCACCCTGGGAGAACCACCTTCGTGATCATGGTGTCTCCCCTGCCAGGTAAGTATGAGTTGGAAGGGGACAGGGCAAGGGGGGCCCGCTTGGCATCTCCCTGCAGAGCGAGGGTGGCATCCACAGAGGCAAGGCCTGAGGCGGGGCAGAGCATGGGCGTGGGGGCGCAAAGTGACCAGCCAAGGCCCCGCAGACCCTTTGGGCAAAGCCGTTGCCTACCCAAAGCTGCTTCCCAGAAGCCTCGGCCGGCCGGCCAGTGAAATTTACATGACCACGCCATCCAGCAGAGCCAATCAGGGCCTTGCTTTCAGGATCCTCTCCATTGCTGAGAATTTGGGCAAGGGTAGAGTACAGCATGCTGACAGGTGGGCTCGCCAGGTGGAACGAAGGCCCAGAAGCAGAGTTGGAGGCTTCTGAGCCTACAGAACTGCCACTAAGCCCTACTCTAGGGCTAGGCAGTGCTTTTGTTGGCCAAAGCCAGGGAAAAGGCCTGCCGGGGAGCAGTGTTTCGCGCCCTGAGCCCCTCACGCCTTCCCGAACGCTCCCAAACGCGGCAGAACCCTCGCCGGGCAGAGCCCTCGCCGGGCCCAGGCCTGGTGGCCTCAGCCATAGTCTTGGCCCCAGAAGGCAAGGGTGAGGACTACAGGCTGACAGCCGGTCCACAAGCCCAGGGGCTTAGCTGAGAGGGACAGACCTGTCACCTAGCCAGGGCCTACTTTCCTCTCTCTGGATAGGTCCCCTGAGTGGGAGGCGGCAGCTATCCCAGCACTCCCCAGGCTCCTGAATTTGCATGCCTCTTCCCCTTGCCCAGCCCCATTTCCAGCCTGCTGCAGCACCCAGAAGGAAGCTGGAGAGACAGCTAAGGGTGCTCCAGAGTGGTTTTTCTTGTTGCCTTTCTTGATACCAGAGATCAGGGGAAAGCGCGAACGCAGTCCCCCACTACCAGAAATTATGCAGTCGAGTATCCCGCATTTGGGGACATCGCAGGGGTCAGCACATCCGAAGTGCAATGGATGAGCCTCACCCTGGGAGAACCACCTTCGTGATCATGGTGTCTCCCCTGCCAGGTAAGTATGAGTTGGAAGGGGACAGGGCAAGGGGGGCCCGCTTGGCATCTCCCTGCAGAGCGAGGGTGGCATCCACAGAGGCAAGGCCTGAGGCGGGGCAGAGCATGGGCGTGGGGGCGCAAAGTGACCAGCCAAGGCCCCGCAGACCCTTTGGGCAAAGCCGTTGCCTACCCAAAGCTGCTTCCCAGAAGCCTCGGCCGGCCGGCCAGTGAAATTTACATGACCACGCCATCCAGCAGAGCCAATCAGGGCCTTGCTTTCAGGATCCTCTCCATTGCTGAGAATTTGGGCAAGGGTAGAGTACAGCATGCTGACAGGTGGGCTCGCCAGGTGGAAAGAAGGCCCAGAAGCAGAGTTGGAGGCTTCTGAGCCTACAGAACTGCCACTAAGCCCTACTCTAGGGCTAGGCAGTGCTTTTGTTGGCCAAAGCCAGGGAAAAGGCCTGCCGGGGAGCAGTGTTTCGCGCCCTGAGCCCCTCACGCCTTCCCGAACGCTCCCAAACGCGGCAGAACCCTCGCCGGGCAGAGCCCTCGCCGGGCCCAGGCCTGGTGGCCTCAGCCATAGTCTTGGCCCCAGAAGGCAAGGGTGAGGACTACAGGCTGACAGCCGGTCCACAAGCCCAGGGGCTTAGCTGAGAGGGACAGACCTGTCACCTAGCCAGGGCCTACTTTCCTCTCTCTGGATAGGTCCCCTGAGTGGGAGGCGGCAGCTATCCCAGCACTCCCCAGGCTCCTGAATTTGCATGCCTCTTCCCCTTGCCCAGCCCCATTTCCAGCCTGCTGCAGCACCCAGAAGGAAGCTGGAGAGACAGCTAAGGGTGCTCCAGAGGGGTTTTTCTTGTTGCCTTTCTTGATACCAGAGATCAGGGGAAAGCGCGAACGCAGTCCCCCACTACCAGAAATTATGCAGTCGAGTATCCCGCATTTGGGGACATCGCAGGGGTCAGCACATCCGAAGTGCAATGGATGAGCCTCACCCTGGGAGAACCACCTTCGTGATCATGGTGTCTCCCCTGCCAGGTAAGTATGAGTTGGAAGGGGACAGGGCAAGGGGGGCCCGCTTGGCATCTCCCTGCAGAGCGAGGGTGGCATCCACAGAGGCAAGGCCTGAGGCGGGGCAGAGCATGGGCGTGGGGGCGCAAAGTGACCAGCCAAGGCCCCGCAGACCCTTTGGGCAAAGCCGTTGCCTACCCAAAGCTGCTTCCCAGAAGCCTCGGCCGGCCGGCCAGTGAAATTTACATGACCACGCCATCCAGCAGAGCCAATCAGGGCCTTGCTTTCAGGATCCTCTCCATTGCTGAGAATTTGGGCAAGGGTAGAGTACAGCATGCTGACAGGTGGGCTCGCCAGGTGGAAAGAAGGCCCAGAAGCAGAGTTGGAGGCTTCTGAGCCTACAGAACTGCCACTAAGCCCTACTCTAGGGCTAGGCAGTGCTTTTGTTGGCCAAAGCCAGGGAAAAGGCCTGCCGGGGAGCAGTGTTTCGCGCCCTGAGCCCCTCACGCCTTCCCGAACGCTCCCAAACGCGGCAGAACCCTCGCCGGGCAGAGCCCTCGCCGGGCCCAGGCCTGGTGGCCTCAGCCATAGTCTTGGCCCCAGAAGGCAAGGGTGAGGACTACAGGCTGACAGCCGGTCCACAAGCCCAGGGGCTTAGCTGAGAGGGACAGACCTGTCACCTAGCCAGGGCCTACTTTCCTCTCTCTGGATAGGTCCCCTGAGTGGGAGGCGGCAGCTATCCCAGCACTCCCCAGGCTCCTGAATTTGCATGCCTCTTCCCCTTGCCCAGCCCCATTTCCAGCCTGCTGCAGCACCCAGAAGGAAGCTGGAGAGACAGCTAAGGGTGCTCCAGAGGGGTTTTTCTTGTTGCCTTTCTTGATACCAGAGATCAGGGGAAAGCGCGAACGCAGTCCCCCACTACCAGAAATTATGCAGTCGAGTATCCCGCATTTGGGGACATCGCAGGGGTCAGCACATCCGAAGTGCAATGGATGAGCCTCACCCTGGGAGAACCACCTTCGTGATCATGGTGTCTCCCCTGCCAGGTAAGTATGAGTTGGAAGGGGACAGGGCAAGGGGGGCCCGCTTGGCATCTCCCTGCAGAGCGAGGGTGGCATCCACAGAGGCAAGGCCTGAGGCGGGGCAGAGCATGGGCGTGGGGGCGCAAAGTGACCAGCCAAGGCCCCGCAGACCCTTTGGGCAAAGCCGTTGCCTACCCAAAGCTGCTTCCCAGAAGCCTCGGCCGGCCGGCCAGTGAAATTTACATGACCACGCCATCCAGCAGAGCCAATCAGGGCCTTGCTTTCAGGATCCTCTCCATTGCTGAGAATTTGGGCAAGGGTAGAGTACAGCATGCTGACAGGTGGGCTCGCCAGGTGGAACGAAGGCCCAGAAGCAGAGTTGGAGGCTTCTGAGCCTACAGAACTGCCACTAAGCCCTACTCTAGGGCTAGGCAGTGCTTTTGTTGGCCAAAGCCAGGGAAAAGGCCTGCCGGGGAGCAGTGTTTCGCGCCCTGAGCCCCTCACGCCTTCCCGAACGCTCCCAAACGCGGCAGAACCCTCGCCGGGCAGAGCCCTCGCCGGGCCCAGGCCTGGTGGCCTCAGCCATAGTCTTGGCCCCAGAAGGCAAGGGTGAGGACTACAGGCTGACAGCCGGTCCACAAGCCCAGGGGCTTAGCTGAGAGGGACAGACCTGTCACCTAGCCAGGGCCTACTTTCCTCTCTCTGGATAGGTCCCCTGAGTGGGAGGCGGCAGCTATCCCAGCACTCCCCAGGCTCCTGAATTTGCATGCCTCTTCCCCTTGCCCAGCCCCATTTCCAGCCTGCTGCAGCACCCAGAAGGAAGCTGGAGAGACAGCTAAGGGTGCTCCAGAGTGGTTTTTCTTGTTGCCTTTCTTGATACCAGAGATCAGGGGAAAGCGCGAACGCAGTCCCCCACTACCAGAAATTATGCAGTCGAGTATCCCGCATTTGGGGACATCGCAGGGGTCAGCACATCCGAAGTGCAATGGATGAGCCTCACCCTGGGAGAACCACCTTCGTGATCATGGTGTCTCCCCTGCCAGGTAAGTATGAGTTGGAAGGGGACAGGGCAAGGGGGGCCCGCTTGGCATCTCCCTGCAGAGCGAGGGTGGCATCCACAGAGGCAAGGCCTGAGGCGGGGCAGAGCATGGGCGTGGGGGCGCAAAGTGACCAGCCAAGGCCCCGCAGACCCTTTGGGCAAAGCCGTTGCCTACCCAAAGCTGCTTCCCAGAAGCCTCGGCCGGCCGGCCAGTGAAATTTACATGACCACGCCATCCAGCAGAGCCAATCAGGGCCTTGCTTTCAGGATCCTCTCCATTGCTGAGAATTTGGGCAAGGGTAGAGTACAGCATGCTGACAGGTGGGCTCGCCAGGTGGAAAGAAGGCCCAGAAGCAGAGTTGGAGGCTTCTGAGCCTACAGAACTGCCACTAAGCCCTACTCTAGGGCTAGGCAGTGCTTTTGTTGGCCAAAGCCAGGGAAAAGGCCTGCCGGGGAGCAGTGTTTCGCGCCCTGAGCCCCTCACGCCTTCCCGAACGCTCCCAAACGCGGCAGAACCCTCGCCGGGCAGAGCCCTCGCCGGGCCCAGGCCTGGTGGCCTCAGCCATAGTCTTGGCCCCAGAAGGCAAGGGTGAGGACTACAGGCTGACAGCCGGTCCACAAGCCCAGGGGCTTAGCTGAGAGGGACAGACCTGTCACCTAGCCAGGGCCTACTTTCCTCTCTCTGGATAGGTCCCCTGAGTGGGAGGCGGCAGCTATCCCAGCACTCCCCAGGCTCCTGAATTTGCATGCCTCTTCCCCTTGCCCAGCCCCATTTCCAGCCTGCTGCAGCACCCAGAAGGAAGCTGGAGAGACAGCTAAGGGTGCTCCAGAGGGGTTTTTCTTGTTGCCTTTCTTGATACCAGAGATCAGGGGAAAGCGCGAACGCAGTCCCCCACTACCAGAAATTATGCAGTCGAGTATCCCGCATTTGGGGACATCGCAGGGGTCAGCACATCCGAAGTGCAATGGATGAGCCTCACCCTGGGAGAACCACCTTCGTGATCATGGTGTCTCCCCTGCCAGGTAAGTATGAGTTGGAAGGGGACAGGGCAAGGGGGGCCCGCTTGGCATCTCCCTGCAGAGCGAGGGTGGCATCCACAGAGGCAAGGCCTGAGGCGGGGCAGAGCATGGGCGTGGGGGCGCAAAGTGACCAGCCAAGGCCCCGCAGACCCTTTGGGCAAAGCCGTTGCCTACCCAAAGCTGCTTCCCAGAAGCCTCGGCCGGCCGGCCAGTGAAATTTACATGACCACGCCATCCAGCAGAGCCAATCAGGGCCTTGCTTTCAGGATCCTCTCCATTGCTGAGAATTTGGGCAAGGGTAGAGTACAGCATGCTGACAGGTGGGCTCGCCAGGTGGAACGAAGGCCCAGAAGCAGAGTTGGAGGCTTCTGAGCCTACAGAACTGCCACTAAGCCCTACTCTAGGGCTAGGCAGTGCTTTTGTTGGCCAAAGCCAGGGAAAAGGCCTGCCGGGGAGCAGTGTTTCGCGCCCTGAGCCCCTCACGCCTTCCCGAACGCTCCCAAACGCGGCAGAACCCTCGCCGGGCAGAGCCCTCGCCGGGCCCAGGCCTGGTGGCCTCAGCCATAGTCTTGGCCCCAGAAGGCAAGGGTGAGGACTACAGGCTGACAGCCGGTCCACAAGCCCAGGGGCTTAGCTGAGAGGGACAGACCTGTCACCTAGCCAGGGCCTACTTTCCTCTCTCTGGATAGGTCCCCTGAGTGGGAGGCGGCAGCTATCCCAGCACTCCCCAGGCTCCTGAATTTGCATGCCTCTTCCCCTTGCCCAGCCCCATTTCCAGCCTGCTGCAGCACCCAGAAGGAAGCTGGAGAGACAGCTAAGGGTGCTCCAGAGGGGTTTTTCTTGTTGCCTTTCTTGATACCAGAGATCAGGGGAAAGCGCGAACGCAGTCCCCCACTACCAGAAATTATGCAGTCGAGTATCCCGCATTTGGGGACATCGCAGGGGTCAGCACATCCGAAGTGCAATGGATGAGCCTCACCCTGGGAGAACCACCTTCGTGATCATGGTGTCTCCCCTGCCAGGTAAGTATGAGTTGGAAGGGGACAGGGCAAGGGGGGCCCGCTTGGCATCTCCCTGCAGAGCGAGGGTGGCATCCACAGAGGCAAGGCCTGAGGCGGGGCAGAGCATGGGCGTGGGGGCGCAAAGTGACCAGCCAAGGCCCCGCAGACCCTTTGGGCAAAGCCGTTGCCTACCCAAAGCTGCTTCCCAGAAGCCTCGGCCGGCCGGCCAGTGAAATTTACATGACCACGCCATCCAGCAGAGCCAATCAGGGCCTTGCTTTCAGGATCCTCTCCATTGCTGAGAATTTGGGCAAGGGTAGAGTACAGCATGCTGACAGGTGGGCTCGCCAGGTGGAACGAAGGCCCAGAAGCAGCTTTTGAGGCCCTTTCCCAGCATTCCCCAGGCTCCTGAATTTGCATGCCTCTTCCCCTTGCCCAGCCCCATTTCCAGCCTACTGCAGCACCCAGAAGGAAGCTGGAGAGACAGCTAAGGGTGCTCCAGAGTGGTTTTTCTTGTTGCCTTTCTTGATACCAGAGATCAGGGGAAAGCGCGAACGCAGTCCCCCACTACCAGAAATTATGCAGTCGAGTATCCCGCATTTGGGGACATCGCAGGGGTCAGCACATCCGAAGTGCAATGGATGAGCCTCACCCTGGGAGAACCACCTTCGTGATCATGGTGTCTCCCCTGCCAGGTAAGTATGAGTTGGAAGGGGACAGGGCAAGGGGGGCCCGCTTGGCATCTCCCTGCAGAGCGAGGGTGGCATCCACAGAGGCAAGGCCTGAGGCGGGGCAGAGCATGGGCGTGGGGGCGCAAAGTGACCAGCCAAGGCCCCGCAGACCCTTTGGGCAAAGCCGTTGCCTACCCAAAGCTGCTTCCCAGAAGCCTCGGCCGGCCGGCCAGTGAAATTTACATGACCACGCCATCCAGCAGAGCCAATCAGGGCCTTGCTTTCAGGATCCTCTCCATTGCTGAGAATTTGGGCAAGGGTAGAGTACAGCATGCTGACAGGTGGGCTCGCCAGGTGGAACGAAGGCCCAGAAGCAGCTTTTGAGGCCCTTTCCCAGCATTCCCCAGGCTCCTGAATTTGCATGCCTCTTCCCCTTGCCCAGCCCCATTTCCAGCCTACTGCAGCACCCAGAAGGAAGCTGGAGAGACAGCTAAGGGTGCTCCAGAGTGGTTTTTCTTGTTGCCTTTCTTGATACCAGAGATCAGGGGAAAGCGCGAACGCAGTCCCCCACTACCAGAAATTATGCAGTCGAGTATCCCGCATTTGGGGACATCGCAGGGGTCAGCACATCCGAAGTGCAATGGATGAGCCTCACCCTGGGAGAACCACCTTCGTGATCATGGTGTCTCCCCTGCCAGGTAAGTATGAGTTGGAAGGGGACAGGGCAAGGGGGGCCCGCTTGGCATCTCCCTGCAGAGCGAGGGTGGCATCCACAGAGGCAAGGCCTGAGGCGGGGCAGAGCATGGGCGTGGGGGCGCAAAGTGACCAGCCAAGGCCCCGCAGACCCTTTGGGCAAAGCCGTTGCCTACCCAAAGCTGCTTCCCAGAAGCCTCGGCCGGCCGGCCAGTGAAATTTACATGACCACGCCATCCAGCAGAGCCAATCAGGGCCTTGCTTTCAGGATCCTCTCCATTGCTGAGAATTTGGGCAAGGGTAGAGTACAGCATGCTGACAGGTGGGCTCGCCAGGTGGAAAGAAGGCCCAGAAGCAGAGTTGGAGGCTTCTGAGCCTACAGAACTGCCACTAAGCCCTACTCTAGGGCTAGGCAGTGCTTTTGTTGGCCAAAGCCAGGGAAAAGGCCTGCCGGGGAGCAGTGTTTCGCGCCCTGAGCCCCTCACGCCTTCCCGAACGCTCCCAAACGCGGCAGAACCCTCGCCGGGCAGAGCCCTCGCCGGGCCCAGGCCTGGTGGCCTCAGCCATAGTCTTGGCCCCAGAAGGCAAGGGTGAGGACTACAGGCTGACAGCCGGTCCACAAGCCCAGGGGCTTAGCTGAGAGGGACAGACCTGTCACCTAGCCAGGGCCTACTTTCCTCTCTCTGGATAGGTCCCCTGAGTGGGAGGCGGCAGCTATCCCAGCACTCCCCAGGCTCCTGAATTTGCATGCCTCTTCCCCTTGCCCAGCCCCATTTCCAGCCTGCTGCAGCACCCAGAAGGAAGCTGGAGAGACAGCTAAGGGTGCTCCAGAGTGGTTTTTCTTGTTGCCTTTCTTGATACCAGAGATCAGGGGAAAGCGCGAACGCAGTCCCCCACTACCAGAAATTATGCAGTCGAGTATCCCGCATTTGGGGACATCGCAGGGGTCAGCACATCCGAAGTGCAATGGATGAGCCTCACCCTGGGAGAACCACCTTCGTGATCATGGTGTCTCCCCTGCCAGGTAAGTATGAGTTGGAAGGGGACAGGGCAAGGGGGGCCCGCTTGGCATCTCCCTGCAGAGCGAGGGTGGCATCCACAGAGGCAAGGCCTGAGGCGGGGCAGAGCATGGGCGTGGGGGCGCAAAGTGACCAGCCAAGGCCCCGCAGACCCTTTGGGCAAAGCCGTTGCCTACCCAAAGCTGCTTCCCAGAAGCCTCGGCCGGCCGGCCAGTGAAATTTACATGACCACGCCATCCAGCAGAGCCAATCAGGGCCTTGCTTTCAGGATCCTCTCCATTGCTGAGAATTTGGGCAAGGGTAGAGTACAGCATGCTGACAGGTGGGCTCGCCAGGTGGAAAGAAGGCCCAGAAGCAGAGTTGGAGGCTTCTGAGCCTACAGAACTGCCACTAAGCCCTACTCTAGGGCTAGGCAGTGCTTTTGTTGGCCAAAGCCAGGGAAAAGGCCTGCCGGGGAGCAGTGTTTCGCGCCCTGAGCCCCTCACGCCTTCCCGAACGCTCCCAAACGCGGCAGAACCCTCGCCGGGCAGAGCCCTCGCCGGGCCCAGGCCTGGTGGCCTCAGCCATAGTCTTGGCCCCAGAAGGCAAGGGTGAGGACTACAGGCTGACAGCCGGTCCACAAGCCCAGGGGCTTAGCTGAGAGGGACAGACCTGTCACCTAGCCAGGGCCTACTTTCCTCTCTCTGGATAGGTCCCCTGAGTGGGAGGCGGCAGCTATCCCAGCACTCCCCAGGCTCCTGAATTTGCATGCCTCTTCCCCTTGCCCAGCCCCATTTCCAGCCTGCTGCAGCACCCAGAAGGAAGCTGGAGAGACAGCTAAGGGTGCTCCAGAGTGGTTTTTCTTGTTGCCTTTCTTGATACCAGAGATCAGGGGAAAGCGCGAACGCAGTCCCCCACTACCAGAAATTATGCAGTCGAGTATCCCGCATTTGGGGACATCGCAGGGGTCAGCACATCCGAAGTGCAATGGATGAGCCTCACCCTGGGAGAACCACCTTCGTGATCATGGTGTCTCCCCTGCCAGGTAAGTATGAGTTGGAAGGGGACAGGGCAAGGGGGGCCCGCTTGGCATCTCCCTGCAGAGCGAGGGTGGCATCCACAGAGGCAAGGCCTGAGGCGGGGCAGAGCATGGGCGTGGGGGCGCAAAGTGACCAGCCAAGGCCCCGCAGACCCTTTGGGCAAAGCCGTTGCCTACCCAAAGCTGCTTCCCAGAAGCCTCGGCCGGCCGGCCAGTGAAATTTACATGACCACGCCATCCAGCAGAGCCAATCAGGGCCTTGCTTTCAGGATCCTCTCCATTGCTGAGAATTTGGGCAAGGGTAGAGTACAGCATGCTGACAGGTGGGCTCGCCAGGTGGAAAGAAGGCCCAGAAGCAGAGTTGGAGGCTTCTGAGCCTACAGAACTGCCACTAAGCCCTACTCTAGGGCTAGGCAGTGCTTTTGTTGGCCAAAGCCAGGGAAAAGGCCTGCCGGGGAGCAGTGTTTCGCGCCCTGAGCCCCTCACGCCTTCCCGAACGCTCCCAAACGCGGCAGAACCCTCGCCGGGCAGAGCCCTCGCCGGGCCCAGGCCTGGTGGCCTCAGCCATAGTCTTGGCCCCAGAAGGCAAGGGTGAGGACTACAGGCTGACAGCCGGTCCACAAGCCCAGGGGCTTAGCTGAGAGGGACAGACCTGTCACCTAGCCAGGGCCTACTTTCCTCTCTCTGGATAGGTCCCCTGAGTGGGAGGCGGCAGCTATCCCAGCACTCCCCAGGCTCCTGAATTTGCATGCCTCTTCCCCTTGCCCAGCCCCATTTCCAGCCTGCTGCAGCACCCAGAAGGAAGCTGGAGAGACAGCTAAGGGTGCTCCAGAGTGGTTTTTCTTGTTGCCTTTCTTGATACCAGAGATCAGGGGAAAGCGCGAACGCAGTCCCCCACTACCAGAAATTATGCAGTCGAGTATCCCGCATTTGGGGACATCGCAGGGGTCAGCACATCCGAAGTGCAATGGATGAGCCTCACCCTGGGAGAACCACCTTCGTGATCATGGTGTCTCCCCTGCCAGGTAAGTATGAGTTGGAAGGGGACAGGGCAAGGGGGGCCCGCTTGGCATCTCCCTGCAGAGCGAGGGTGGCATCCACAGAGGCAAGGCCTGAGGCGGGGCAGAGCATGGGCGTGGGGGCGCAAAGTGACCAGCCAAGGCCCCGCAGACCCTTTGGGCAAAGCCGTTGCCTACCCAAAGCTGCTTCCCAGAAGCCTCGGCCGGCCGGCCAGTGAAATTTACATGACCACGCCATCCAGCAGAGCCAATCAGGGCCTTGCTTTCAGGATCCTCTCCATTGCTGAGAATTTGGGCAAGGGTAGAGTACAGCATGCTGACAGGTGGGCTCGCCAGGTGGAAAGAAGGCCCAGAAGCAGAGTTGGAGGCTTCTGAGCCTACAGAACTGCCACTAAGCCCTACTCTAGGGCTAGGCAGTGCTTTTGTTGGCCAAAGCCAGGGAAAAGGCCTGCCGGGGAGCAGTGTTTCGCGCCCTGAGCCCCTCACGCCTTCCCGAACGCTCCCAAACGCGGCAGAACCCTCGCCGGGCAGAGCCCTCGCCGGGCCCAGGCCTGGTGGCCTCAGCCATAGTCTTGGCCCCAGAAGGCAAGGGTGAGGACTACAGGCTGACAGCCGGTCCACAAGCCCAGGGGCTTAGCTGAGAGGGACAGACCTGTCACCTAGCCAGGGCCTACTTTCCTCTCTCTGGATAGGTCCCCTGAGTGGGAGGCGGCAGCTATCCCAGCACTCCCCAGGCTCCTGAATTTGCATGCCTCTTCCCCTTGCCCAGCCCCATTTCCAGCCTGCTGCAGCACCCAGAAGGAAGCTGGAGAGACAGCTAAGGGTGCTCCAGAGGGGTTTTTCTTGTTGCCTTTCTTGATACCAGAGATCAGGGGAAAGCGCGAACGCAGTCCCCCACTACCAGAAATTATGCAGTCGAGTATCCCGCATTTGGGGACATCGCAGGGGTCAGCACATCCGAAGTGCAATGGATGAGCCTCACCCTGGGAGAACCACCTTCGTGATCATGGTGTCTCCCCTGCCAGGTAAGTATGAGTTGGAAGGGGACAGGGCAAGGGGGGCCCGCTTGGCATCTCCCTGCAGAGCGAGGGTGGCATCCACAGAGGCAAGGCCTGAGGCGGGGCAGAGCATGGGCGTGGGGGCGCAAAGTGACCAGCCAAGGCCCCGCAGACCCTTTGGGCAAAGCCGTTGCCTACCCAAAGCTGCTTCCCAGAAGCCTCGGCCGGCCGGCCAGTGAAATTTACATGACCACGCCATCCAGCAGAGCCAATCAGGGCCTTGCTTTCAGGATCCTCTCCATTGCTGAGAATTTGGGCAAGGGTAGAGT